>NC_057796.1:453251817-453487263 GCF_018294505.1 Triticum aestivum
AGAGCACAGGGAGGCGAGGAGGTCGAGGGCGAGGCAGGAGCCCACCGCCCGCAGCACGGCCGTACGCTGACGAATCGATCAGCCTCGGCCATCAGCAGGTCAACGCCGCCGCTCTCGAGTTTGTCTCCTGTCGAATCGCGCCGACGCCTCCCGTCGCATCTGCCTTGGCTAGCAGCAGGTCAACGCCGCGGCCTCGCCGGAGCGGGCAGGGGCGTGCGCGCACGGGGACTCGGCATCACCGGAGCGGGCAGTGGCGCTGGGCCTTGGCCTCGCCAAAGCGGGCGGGGGTGCGGGCATGAGGGGCTCGGCCTCGCCGGAGCCGGTAGGAGCACGGGCACAAGGGTCTTCGGCCTTGCCGGAACGGGCAGGGGCTCGGGGGGGGGCGCTCAGCCTCGCCGGAGCATGCTGGGGAGGCCTCGGGTGCAGAGGATGGCCACCGGAGCTCGCAGGCGACGGAACCCCCTATCTGAATCCTCCATGGGGAATTTAAGAGGAAGGGGATAAAACTGACATGTGGGCCCCACATGTTAACGATCAAAGTTAACGGTGCTGACTTTTTCAGTCCTGACGGATGGGCCCAGTCTGTCATAAGTGTGTTTAAAATGGATGAATCGGTCGATTTACAGACATGGTAGTTTTTAGTCATAGATTAGCAAAAAAAATGATAGTTTTCGGCACAAATTCGTAAAGTGGTAGTTTGTGGTCACAGGTCCACGAATTGTGATAGTTTTTGGTTAAATACTCTAAGAGAAGGGATGATTATTGCAGTTATCATTTTGAACAGTGGCACGGTGCCTCCCTGCTCTTTAAAAAACAGTGTCACGGTCTTGAGAAGACAAATTTCACGTCAGTGGTATCTACAATCGCATAATATCTAAAAATGTCTACTGGTACCAATCATTAGACCCATGATACCAACGAATGATCGCCCATGATCGATGGAAGGGCGTCACGTTCCTCGGAGAAATCGGGCCCAGGTCAGCATGAGATGAGCACCGTGGCGTCAACATAAAAAGAACACGACAATGCTAGCTGTCGATGCAACTATATACTAGATCGGTAACGCGCCTTGACGCGAGGGTGCCGGACCCAACGATATTGTAAGCCATGGAAGATCAAACAACATGATGCATTAGTATAAAGGCAAGTTTAACACATATAACAGCGCAACCGATTATAGTGTTAAAGGGTAAGAAGAAACATTTACTCTGTCCAAAAGAATAACATCATTGAGTTCAACAGGCTCATGAGATTATAAAAGCTGAAAGCAAGGTAGCATCCAATTTAGCACATGAGATTATGAAATGTTAATCTCCAAATTCCAGAACCATTCATCATCAACAACATAATAGAATTAAAATAGGAAAACTTTACATATAGACCATTTTATTATTTATAAGAGATACACAGAGTAAGTAGTCCCATATCAAAACATTCAGTAGCGTGACAAAATAAAAGGAGATGCATGTACATATCAGAATTGAGATTCTCCAAATCCCAAATCTCGGTCATGAAATATATTCTTTATCAGAATTTGAAGTACCGCAATGGCCTAATAATCACTGTCAATGTAAGGTACTGCATGCTTTTCTTTCGCTTCATATGAACAGAATTTCTCTATTAAATAATCATAGTTGATATCAATGTCCAACCTTGAAAACCACTGCATTAGTAACTTGATGCATTCGTTTTGTCTTCACTTTGTCATAGTAGACACATTTATTGCCCCATTCTGATTTTAAAACTCTGCTGCACAAGTTAATATCATGACAATATAAGTGCCAAAGATAATGAAAATGTTTGTTATACGCTATTTTCTGATTAAAGAGAAACATCAAGCATCTAGCATAATTTTACGATTGAAGAGAAACATCAAGCATCTAGCCGAACAGGGCATCTTATAATAAATGGATCATTGGCTATCCTTGATTGGCAAACTAACTCGATATCTCCAGGAAAAGAACCTGTCATGACACATTATGCACTAAAAAGGCAAAAGGCAACCATATAGGGTACATAATGTTTGCAGTCCATCGGCTTTACCAAACACTAAAAAGGGGTGAGCATAAATACACCTCGCTAATCGACCATGGAGGAGAAGCATATGATGTACCATTGGGTACAGAGACAACATGGGGAGGTCCAGGATGAAGGCGACGAACGCCGATGGTGTTGCTTTCACCTGGTGGAGGGAAGTAGAGGACATGGACAATGGTAAATATTTAGACTCAAAGCATGAAAAAAACATCACATGCTCCAGAAATGCATAGAAAATAATGTCTGAAGCCTTCACAAAACAACTTTTGTAAAAGCATATGCATTGGCTTGATAAATCCAATATTGGATGCAGAATGTTAAACTCAATTTGATCAATAGTGTAATCAGACAGAGTTGTATGGCATGCACTGCAGGCATCACATTAAGATCACTTAATAAATTTGTATCTGAAAGTAACTTAAAAGTCCAGCACAGTGCAGGCTTTTTTTGTACAAAATGATTATAGGTTGAGACTGAAAGATTTTATTTTTCTATAATACACACAAGCATGTATATAATTATAGAAGCGTCCGTCCACGTCATTACGATACAACAAGCGACGACAGTCCACCACTAAGTGCCGCTACGGTGGCTGCTCAGGCACACTCCACCTAAACAACCATCCAAAATGATCACTGAAATCCCAATTCAGCAGCCCAGCCAATGGCATGCTTTGGCTCAACTACTCAAAGGGTTCACCAGATTAGATATGTTTAATTCAGTGTCGAAGTAGAATATCTTAGCTAAGCGACACAAAAAATTACATAACACGATATGTTTAGTTCTGCAAACTCAGTCCATCAACACATCACTGATAGCAGCAGTCCTAAAGGCAAGAACAAATACCAATGTTTTCAACTTGATGCTGTATACGGAAAATGGCTTGATTTGCCAGTGTTCGGACATCAATAACTCGATAGTCCAAGCGTGTGTCCTGACCAACATGGACAAGTGGCACTCCCTTCTGCAAAACAACAAGATACCATTAGCTGAACCCAGATATCATCATCGGAGATTGGAGCAACAATCCGTGTCCTCCTCCTTTATGCATCCAAAGAGGAGGCAAGCAAATACGCAGATTGTGTAGACTGACATACTGATTCAGCTATTGCAAACTCCTCAGCACTCCGTCCGGCATCCTCCACGCTGATTGGTAGCTTCGGGTCAGCCCTGTTGTTGCAGTAGAGCTTCCTGACCTGAATATCCACCTGCCAGCCATCAAATGGAATTACAAATAACTACTGTGGTGTGTATGTCAGCCCACAATTCGAACAGTCAACAGACAGAGGGGACTTGCAACGAAACGAGATCTCAAACTTATAAAAGACGGGTAAACAAACGGAACCATCTCCCTCTCTGCCTCCTCCTCATCTTCCTGGCACTCACAGGCTGCGGCGTACAAGCAAGAGAAGGCGAGGGACTGGGCTGACCTCAGACCCTCTCATCCATCCCTGTAGCGGGCCTCGTCGGCGAGGATGCCTCGTCGAGGAACTCGGGCTCCTTGTCGCCGGTGGCCATGTTCCCGGCCTTCTTGGTCGGCTGCGCCATGCGCCTCTTGGTCGCCGCCGTCGCGTGCCCCTCCTCCTTCTGCCGCTCCATGGAGGCGGCCGTCTCCTCGTCCTCCCCGAGCGTGAGCTCCTCCTCGGCGACGGGGACGGGCCAGGGAGGTGGTCTAGGGTTTGGAAGGAGAGAGAGAGGTGAGGCGGGAGGAAGAGGAGAGGGGCGGTGTGAGGTCGTGGATGGGTGCCCGAGTGAGCGGCGGCGGCGGCCGGTGGCGGGGCAGGGAGGCGGCGCGGGTTAGGGTTTCGAGGGAGAGAGGGAGGCGGCGTGGGAGGAAGAGAAGGAGCGACGCGAGTGAGAGAGGAGCGACAGCTAGGGCATCTCCACAGGAGCGGGCCACTTTTATACCGGAGGACGCGAAATGACGAAACTGCCCTTCGGGGGGCGCTGGAATTACCCGCGGTGGCACGATTGTTGCCGTACTATTCATTGTAGCAGTGTTCCGGTCGGATCCAACGGCCGAGGTGATCCGGTGGCAAGATCAGACGGCCCAAAACGCATCAAAAATGCGATCCGACGGCCGAGACTCGCTGAGCTGTGAGAACGCTCATGTTCTCCCAACTAACATAGTAGTCTGATACTTCGGAAAACGCAGCGGCTCCAGTCATGATGAGAGGCGGCGAGTCGATCGGGTGGCGCCATGTGCGCTGTGCAAAATGTTGGATTGCAGCCCACCAAACTGCACCAGATACAACGCTATTGCCGCAGCACCGGCCGGGACACATGGCTGCCCGTGGCGCTGCCCACATGTGCTGAGTTGTGTTACTCTAGTTAGTTTTCTTGTCAGAGTACGCAATTTGTGAGTACAAGGAAGCAATACAGTTGGCCTATGATCACCGGTGACGCTGAATCGGTTCGCGATCAGCAGTGACGCGCCCAATTCCCCGCGACAGGGAGGTGTACGGCACCGGGCCATCAAGATTCCGTGGCTCTTCACTCGCCCGTTGTCGTAAAACGCAGGAGAAAGGCGGTGAGAGGAGCGCACACAAGTGCGGCACAAATGCGGGCGTTCAGAAAGATAGGCAGCGACGCGGCGCACTGAGGCGAATCGGCGACACACGGCGCAGCAGCACGGCCCGGGTTGGCATCGCTTCGCTTGGCGGACAGACAAGCACGACGATGTGCAAAGCGCAGTGGCGCGCGTGTAGCGACTCCTCGATCGACGCCGTCCGCGGCCACTCCACTTGCGCCCGCGCGTCGTGCATGGGTACGTACGCAGCTACCGTTAGCACGGTCAGACGCGACTAGCTGTGGCCTGTGGGTAGATTAGATATGCATCGTTGGCTGGTTGCACGTCCAATGATCAGACCAAACATCATCCAACAGAAGCTGGGTTTTTAGAGCATCTACAGCCGGACGCCCAAACCGGCCTCAAACGTCCGGGTGGCTCGTCCGGCCACAGACCAGTCGTGAAAATCTGACGCACACGAAAGTCTTAACCGGGCCTCAAACGTCCGGGCTGACCTGCACCCCCATATTCAGCACAAATATGGAACGGATATGGGGCGTCCGGGCGCCCGCCACGTCGGACTGACGGCGGAGTCCCACGCGAAATTGCCCGGAAACCCGGCAGTCCGAAGTTTGTCTTCTCCGTCGGACCGATGTCGCCGCGTGGCGCCGCTCCGGCGGGCCGTGTAGTGCCTAGCCTGGCAATTTAAGTCGACCGCCAGCACTGAAACCCTACCATCCACATTTTCCTCCGTCTGTTCGTCGCCGCCGCCACTTTCCACTCCCCGTCCGCCTAGTAGCCATGCCCCCACGCCGCCGGGTGAGGAGCCGCCCATTTCTAACGCCAGAGCGCCAGCTGGAGCTCCTTGAGTAGATTGGGGCAAGGCGCGAAGCCTGGATCGCCGCGGGGCTACCTCCGGATGCAGTGGATCCGAAGGAGGAGGACGATGTGGGGGACGCTGGCGACGTGGATCTGCAGGCGGAGCAGCAGGCCATCTTCGATCCCCTTCGCTCGGAGTCGGCTGCGGAGACCAGACACCGTCGCCGGCAGGATATGGAGGCGCAGCAGGCCGCGGAGGAGGCGGAGATGCTCGCCTACATGGACGAGGTCGAGCTGGAGGAGGATGAGCTGGAGCCCTCATACGCGGCCGTCACCGACGTCGTAGACATCTCCGACTACGAAGATTAGCTAGGGTAGCACATAGGATTTCTTTTGCATGCCTTGTATGGATTTAGGGGTTGAAATATGAGAGACTCATATGCAGAGTGGCTAATTTGATGCGTGACCGATCACTATCCGCGGATCCGCCCGATCTTGTCTGCGGACGTTTGAGGGATCAGATTTGTCAAATCCAGCCGTAGATGCTCTATGTCCAAACTACAAAGTTGTCTCTAGCCTCCCCCTGACCCATAAACAGTAATTAGTGTCCATGTTTCATTATTGTGTTTAGAGGTGAACTTAACAACTACTAGTTCAAAAGGCCGAACATCAGTGAGTACATCTGCGGTAGAAAATGAATTCCTCACGGCCCCATTTAAGGGAAAGGTGGATATATCGTAACCATGCCAGATGGATTTTCAACTGAGTTTTAGTAGATATTCTCATATGCGGTCATGGATAGCATGATGATTTTTTCCCCATGAATTTCAAGCGGCGACATGTCACTATATGGTCACAACTGGTGGCAACTACCTTGCACCCAAGACGTAAATAGACCATGATCATTAGACGGTTCCGACCCAATTGTCTCCTAACTATTTCTGAATACTCGTCAAGGTGGCAACAATAAGATCTAAGCAGGTTCCTGACCACGTGGTTTGTCCAAGAAAGCATCTTCGAAGGATTTCTAATATTACATTCACAAGATCCATCAGAAAAAAGGTGGGAGTACTAGGTTTCTGAATTGATTTTGAGAAGACAGACGATAAGGTTAAAAAGTGGTGGTTTCTATTCAAACCCTCGGGACGAAAGGATTTTTCACTTCTTTCTGATGTAAGCGGATGGAGTGACTTATATTATGTTGAGGTGCTTTGTATCACAATAATTTAGGGATATATTTATAAACAAAGAAAGATCTCAAGGAGGGGAGCTTCTGTCCTATATCTCTACTTTTTGAATAGTTTGGATTGCTTACCACACGTGTCACGTGGTTGTCCTATATCTCTACTATTAAAGGGGAGTAGGTCGTTCCCTTCCTCGCCTTTAAGGTTTTTCTCTCTCCTTTGATTACACCCCTTCTCACAGATTTACTTCCAATTTCAATTGCCCGACATCACATCTGCTACCTTCCATAATATGGTAACTAATGTTATTATTTTTCTGTTGGCAAATTGAAAAAACAGTAAGCCCACTAATTATTTCCAATTTTGTCGCCCAACATCACATCCCCGCCCACTTATTTATTTCCAAACTTATTTGCCCAACATCACATCTCCTTCGGTTAGTAATATGAACACTAGTTTTTTTTTTTGTTTGGCAAATTGGAAACGTGATACTCCCACTGATTTAATTCCACTTTTATTTATCCAAAGCGTGTATGGGTGACAGTGGAAGGGGATTGTAACCGAATGAGCCATTGAGATATGTGGATTGGGGGCGGAGATAGTGGGGTGAAAGGTATACGGGAGGCACAATTGATATGGACCACTAAACTATGTATGCCATCCGTTGCAACACACATGCAATTAGCTAGTTCTTTTATAATTCGATATGCCAACAAGTTTGATTGAGAGAGTTTAGTCCGAGAGTATAATTCATAGGATGGTGCCTCATCTTGTTGATGATTGATTTGTGCAATTTGGAGTAAGCTGATTAAATCATTCTATTCGTGGATCATGACCTAAAAAAACAACGAATATACTACTTTTAAAGTAAAACCTCGACAAGTAGTTTGGAAAGGAGTGAGCACTACTTATTATAGCAACACAAGGTTCAAACAAACAAAAAATAAGAGTGAGATTTTATTCTTCAGCGAGGGACAAAAATGGCGGTGGAGTTCAATCGACTAGAGGGGTGAACAGAGCCTTATCAAGTTTCATTCAATTTTTTGTTAATCATGCAAGAATGAAGCTTACAACTCTACCATGTACTCCCTCCGTCCGGAAATACTTGTTCTAAAAATGGATAAAATGGATGTATCTATAACTAAAATAAGTCTAGATACAACCATTTCTAGGACAAGTATTTCTGGACGGAGGTAGTACCAAAAAGTGTTAGTATAAAGCTAGAAACAAGTTGATTTATTAGCGTGCGTTTCTGTTCCATGACTTGTATTTATATCCGTATTTAGACGAATCTAACACAAGAATTTTGGGACGAAAGGAGTATGCTCGTTGATTTTTGCACCAATCGCAAGTTGATATATACTAGTACAACAAGCAGAATAATACCTAGACTATGAAAAATGTTTATAAATATCTTGGACCAAATCCAAAGAAAACAGAATATGCGCTCCATCTGCCCATGTGAGAGCAGGTTCCGGTCGCGTGTACGGCTTGGTGTAGGGACGGCCCGGTGATCGCCGGCCCTCACGCACCGACGCCACCGGCATGAATCGGCTTCACTTTTTTACATCGTGTTTGTCCTTGTGCTCTGCATGCGGCATGCCGACTAAGAGCAACTCTAGCAGACCCCGCATCTGGCGCAAACCCGCATAATTCCGGCGATTATACGGGCTCGGCTCATTTCTCTGGTCAGACCAGAGCTCGCATCGGTGTCCGGCTCGTAATTTTTTTTGCCGCAGCCCGCAAACGCAACCCCCGAGGCACTATAACTGTGGGTTTGCGGGGCAGATGCGGGTCGAAACCCTATCCTCCCGCCGCCGCGTTCCCCTCCAATTCCCCACCGCGCCGCTCGATTTCTCGCCGCCGGCGAGCCTTGAACCACCATGGCCGACTCGGGGAATGAGGCGGAGCGCCGCCGCCGCGCCGGATCTGACACCGCGCGCAAGCGGGGGGCGCGTCGGTGGCTCAACCACGGTGCCCGGCCGCCGCCGGCATTCGACCGGCACGAGCTCGACGAGTACGAGCTCGAGCGCGCCCGTCGCCGCCGCGCCTCCTCTGGCAACTGGTCCGCGGGGAGCTCATCCGGCCACTGGTCCGCGGGGAGCTCATCCGCGGGCGCATCGAGCTCGCGGCTCGTTCCGGTGAAGAGGGAGCCGGAGGAGGCCGTGCCCGATGCGCCGCCGCGCCGAGGCGTCATCGGACCCGAGGACTACCTCCCACCGGGGCAGGAGGAGCTCCTCGAGCGCGTCGTCCTAGAGCGGTCGGCGAGGGATCAGGAGGAGATGGAAGAGCGCATCCGGCGCGAACTCGAGTACGAGCGGCTCTTCCTCGATTCGGGCCTCACGGCATCGCTGGCGCATGCATCGAAGGAGGCCGACCTGCGCGTGATGAAGGAGGAGCAGGCGAAGCTCTTCGTCGACCTCGGCTCCGACTCCGACTGATCGCCGCCGGTGGGCAGCTACCGCAGGAGCTCCGGTGAGCTCAATTTTGTTGCAGTGATGCGGTAGCGTAGGCCCTGTCTAGCATATCTAACCTCTATGTATGTATGTGGTGTGTATGAACTTATTTATGCGAAGAAGAACCATGTATGCTCGCGAGCTCCGGCGAGCTGTTGTTTAAATTTCTCGCACGAAACAATTTTTTTTAAATTTTAGGGGTCCGTTTGCGGTTTCTAGTCCACCGCCGCAATTTTCGGCCTGCATAATCGCCCCCGTGCGACCTGCAAACACATTTTACGGGTCGGCAAAATGCGGGATCTGCTAGAGTTGCTCTAACTCATGAGAGAAACAGATAAACACTAGCCTGCCAGTTCTCATCAGTCTAGAAACATGCGGAGCATGGTTTGGGGGTACGTGTCGACTGCGCCGGCACACCCACTCGAAAGAAAAAAAGACTGCGCCGGCGCACAGCCGACACGCCATCCACAAGCGCACGGCGAGAGGACACCGGAGGGGTGGTGGCGCTCGTGGCTGTTTCCATCTCCACCCGGCGAAGCAATCTCTGGACGGGACGCTTGCTTGACTCGCTTTCGCTCGTCGGCCGTCCACTCCGTCTGCTGGACCCACGTAAAAACAATAGGTTTTTCACCGTGCGGCAGCACTTTGTGTCGACGATCCATTCGAGCAGTACGCCTGCAGTGCAGTGACGCTGCGCTTGCCGCGTCGACCCGAGCCTTTCTGCGGTGGAAGATTCACCGTGCGGCGGCGTGCCGCGCGAGCTCTGTGTCCACGCTGGATTTCCTTTCCTCCACCACGCCACGTGCTGTTAGTTACTGTATGTGTGACCTAATTTCCCCCCGAAATTGTCGACCCATCGGATTCGGCGGACACAGCCTAATTTTTCTTTGAATTCGTTGACGTCGCAATGGGGAGCAGAATTATGAGCGGAGACAAAAAAGAGGAGCAGCGCCAAGCAGGATACTGTTTGTGTAACAACGAATTCGATTGCATCAGTGATTATGTTGCAACACAGTACTGTTTGCACTAACAATTTACTACATGGCACTAATTGGCCAGAAACAAAACTCTTCAAAAACTGACAATGCCTAACGACTGGATCAGCCTCGTACGTTTCTCCTGCGTGGAGGAAGCTGCTGTGCTCTACGTCAACGGCAATGTCGAGAAAGCCGGACTCTGCATCTACTGATTCTTCTTCACTTGTGATCGCGTCGTCCACGATGATGACGGTCGTCTCCTTGGCCGGCACGGCAACTGCTTCCGTTGGTGCGGATAGGACGTCGATCCAGCCCTCGTCGGAGTCCCACTCTGGGAGCGCCGAGGCAGGGCAGGCCAATGCTCCGATCCTCCTCTCGGCCGCGCTGTCGTGCTCCGCCTCGTCGGTGTCTGACTCCGACTCCCAGAATGCCGCGTCCAGCGTGCTCTTGGGCGACACCCATTTGCTCTCCACGGCTTGCGGCTTCGCGTCGACCACGGCGGAGGCCAAGAACCGGTGCTCCAGCAGCTGCGCCGCCGTGCACCGGTCGCTGGCCTGCCTGACCAAGCACCGGCGCAGGAAGTCCTTGGCCTCGACGGACAGCCATTGGGGCACCTCTGGGACGGCCTCCGTGTACCCGATCCGGTGCAGCGCGGCGAGCGCGTCGCCGTCCATGCCGTTCCACGGGGCGCGGCCGGTGGCCATCTCGACGACCGTGCAGCCAAGCGCCCAGACGTCGGCCGCGGGGCCCTGCTCCTCGCCGCGCGCCACCTCCGGCGCCATGAACGCGGGCGTGCCGCCGATGATCGGCACGCCAGCGCCCACTTTCCTCGCGCAGCCGAAGTCCGCGAGCTTGGCGCGGCCGTCGGCGCCGATCACGACGTTCCTGGCCTTGACGTCCCCGTGCACCATCCCGGCGCCGTGAAGGTACGCGAGCCCGGCCGCCACGTCTGCGGCGTACCCGCGGACGGTGCGCTCGTCGAGCCCCCCGTCGATCGCCGCCCGGTCCGCCAGCGAGCCTCCCGGGGCGAACTCGAGGAAGAGCTGGTAGGAGCCGTCGCGGGCGGCGCGGCCGCCGATGCAGGAGACGACGCGCGAGGAGCGCAGGCAGGACATGAGGTCCTCCTCCCTCTTAAGAGCTGAGGCGCACGCTGCCGTGGCGGACTTGACCGCGAAGAGCTCGCCCGACACGTCGTCCGACGCGAGGAAGACCTCGGCCCCCGACGCGCCGCGGCCGATCGTCTGCACCCGCGTCCATTGTTTGCTCGCCATCTTGATCTTATGTGCGTTGCAAATTGGGGTTGTTGTGGTTGGTGTTGGTACTCTGTTGTCGAGCTTGCTTGTGGCCTGCTGAATTGATGATGGGTTCTCTTTTTTTGGCGGGTGTGCGTATATATAGGACGGGGAGGGGGGAGAAAGGAAGGCTTTGCACTTGTGGAGAATAAGAAAGGTTTAGAACATGGCGTGTGTGGGGATTAGTAAATCCGGAAGCAAAAAGGCGTGGGAAGAAAGCTGTTTAGGCCCTCGAGCACGAGCACGCGCTCGCGGCGGCGGGATTCCTTCTATGAGTGGGAACGCGCGGTCCGGGCTTGACCTGACCAAGCTTCGCGCTGCGCCTCTGCCTAGCCCGCGTCAGATTATCTCGTGTCCGAATAGGAAAACTATTAAACCGTGTCAAACCATTAAAGTGCGAGTGTTTTTTGCTCAGCCGATTATTCTTGGAAGGTGCAATCTTTGTGAGCGGTATAGTTGTCAAAGTCTTGGTCGCTCATAGCGAGACGAGGTGTGTGAAACACAGTATTGTGATGGGTCCGCGTGTGTAAACTTATCGGGGGTGGAAGTCAGCGGGCGCACCTGAAGGGAGCGGAGTTGGCCAGTTGGGATCTCCTCGGTTGGTCGTTTGCCACTGCGGCATGCCAAGTCCACCGACGCAGTGCACTGCACCCACTGTACTGTATATTATATGGTGCGGCGCCGCCGGACTGTTTCGTGTGCACCTGCCTGCCCCCAACATCCATCTAGAACCAAGACCGACGGAAATACTCCTGAGCGACATCCCGACACCAGTTTCTCTTTAGCCCGAAGCAAGAATTCACAGCTGGTCACAGGCGCGATCCCTCCAATTTCACAGCTGGTTACGGTTCACCGGGAAAGTTCCCTTTCATCGCCGGGAAAGAAAGCTCGTGGTGGACGCGGGTGGCTCCTCGACGTAGTACCGGAGAGAAGATTCCGGGTAAATATCTGGCGCGTGTCTCCTCGCCCTCGGCATCGTATGCGCCGTTGCCCTTGCAGACATCGGAATAGGATGTGGCCTGCAGGAATATTCGATTCCCCGTCCATATGCAGGCACGTCGTCAACCACGGCTGCTGCTCCGTACACGCGATGTCCAGGACACCGGCTGCGGCCCCGCTCAGCGGCGGCATACACCGTGTCGCCACAGTGTCCAGCCACGTCGGAGCCGGCTCAGCTGTGGACAAGTGGCGTTCGCGAGGATACGGATTCGTGAGGGTCCATGCCGATGCGGCGACCGAAAGCCGAGCGTGGCGTGAAGGGCGCGCTTACTTTTGCCGTTCTGCGGCGCGGGGCGGCAGAAACCGAGAGACTACTCCTACGCAGGTCGATTGCCGCGCGAGTCCGATGCATTGCTTCGCTTCGTTGGCCAGCGTTGCCGCTCACTCCTCCGCCGCCAGTCGCCAGTGCCAACGTCGGGCCCTCTGGTACGTGCCGCCACCTGATTGTTTGGTTCCTCCTCACTCCACTCCACTTCACCGGTCGGGTAAGGCCAACACCAACACGCGGCCCTAAAAGGACGTCTGTTTCATCCTTTTTCGTCCGTTTAGTGGTGGCAATGGGGCCGTGTCCGCCCGGATTTGTGGATGCGGCGGCCAGGCGCCCAACGCGCGGCCGCATCTTCGGTCGCATCTTGTCCCCGTACATGCAAAAGTGAGAAACCAAGGATTTAAGTCGCGGCCGCGGTTCGCACAAGTTCACGCCGGCCGGCAACACAGCCGGCGGCCTACAGTCTGATGCCGGCAACAAAGCCAGCGACCGGCACTGGAGCTAGCCATCAAAAAGGACATGTTTCACGCCGGAACAAAGTCAGCGGCCGGCACACGAGCCAGCCATCAAAAGGGACAAGTTTTGTCGCCGACATAGGAGCCAACCTTCAAAAAGGACCGCCATCGCGGTCGACGTCTCACCTAGATCATGCCGTTGCGGGCGAACATCTCCTTCTGCCGGTTCGTGAACCAAGCCTTTCTCTCCTGTGACATGTTGTTCTTGTCGACGATCATGATCGCTAGTGCCACCTCCTTGGCTTTTGTGCCGACATTGGTTGCCTCGCTCTCTAGCTTCTTGAGTTGAGCGGCCTCCTCGATGTCAAGCTTCCTCTTCTTCACGGCTTTCTTCATGTCAAGCTTCTTCGTTTGAAGATCTAGGTATATCTTCATTTGCTCCTCCTTCCCTTTGCTCTTCATATGCCATTCTTCTTGAAGTTCCCCTTCTTTCCCTTACCCTTTTCCTTGAAACTAGTGGTCTTGTTAACCATCAATACTTGATGCTCCTTCTTGATTTTTACCTCCGCAGCTTTGAGCATTGCGAAGAGCTCGGGAATTGTCTTCTCCATCCCTTGCATATTATAGTTCATCACGAAGCCTTTATAGCTTGGTGGCAGTGATTGGAGAACTCTGTCAATAACAATATCATCTGGAAGATTAACTCCCAGCTGAGTAAGTTATGATACCCGGACATTTTGAGTATGTGTTCACTGACATAACTGTTCTCCTCCATCTTGCAGCTATAGAACTTGTTGGAGACTTCATATCACTCAACTTGGGCATTTGCTTGAAATATTAACTTCAACTCCTGGAACATCTCATATGGTCCATTACGTTCAAAATGTCTTTGAAGTCCCGATTATAAGCCGTAAAGCATGGCACACTGAACTATTGAGTAGTCATCAGATCGAGCTTGCCAGACATTCATAACATCAACATCTGCTCCTGCAACAGGCCTTTCACCTAGCGGTGCATCAGGGACATAATTCTTCTATGCAACAATGAGGATAATCCTCAAGTTACGGACCCAGTCCGTGTAGTTGTTACCATCATCTTTCAACTTAGCTTTCTCTAGGAATGCATTAAAATTCAAGGGAACGGTAGCACGGGCTATTGATCTACAACATAGATATGCAAAAACTATCAGTACTAAGTTCATGATAAATTAAGTTCAATTAATCAAATTACTTAAGAACTCCTACTTAGACAGACATCCCTCGAGTCATCTAAATGATACGTGATCCAAATCAACTACACCATGTCCGATCATCACGTGAGATGGAGTAGTCATCAATGGTGAACATCTCTATGTTGATCATATCTATATATGATTCACGTTCGACCTTTTGGTCTCCAGTGTTCCAAGGCCATGTCTGTACATGCCAGGCTCGTCAAGTTTAACCCGATCATCACGTGGTGTGAACTGTCTTGCACCCGTTGTTTGTGAACGTAGAGTCTATCAAACCCGATCATCACGTGGTGTCTCAACACGACGAACTGTCGCAACGGTGCATACTTGGGGAGAACACTTATACCTTGAAATTTTAGTTAATGGATCATCTTACAATGCTACCGCCGTACTAAGCAAAATCAGATGCATAAAAGATAAACATCACATACAATCAAAATATGTGACATGATATGGCCATCATCATCATATGCTTTTGATCTCCATCTCCAAAACATCGTCATGATCTCCATTGTCACTGGCTCGACACCTTGATCTCCATCGTAGCGTCGTGGCGTCTCGCCAACTATTGCTTCTACAACTATCGCTAACGCATAGTGATAAAGTAAAGTAATTACATGGCATTTGCATTTCATACAATAAAGAGACAACCATAAGGCTCCTGCCGGTTGCCAGTAACTTTAACAATACATGATCATCTCATACAATAACGTATATCACATCACGTCTTGACCATATCACATCACAACATGCCCTGCAAAAACAAGTTAGACGTCCTCTACTTTGTTGTTGCAAGTTTTACGTGGCTGCTACGGGCTTCTAGCAAGAACCGTTCTTACCTAGGCATCAAAACCACAACGGTGATTTATCAAGTTTGCTGTTTTAACCTTCAACAAGGACTGGCCGCAGTCAAATTCGATTCATCTAAAGTTGGAGAAACAGACACCCGCCAGCCACCTTTATGCAAAACTAGTTGCATGTCTGTCGGTGGAACCGGTCTCATGAACATGGTGATGTAAGGTTTGTTGGAAATATGCCCCAGAGGCAATAATAAATAGGTTATTATTATATTTCCTTGTTCATGATAATCGTTTATTATCCATGCTAGAATTGTATTGATAGGAAACTCAGATACATGTGTGGATACATAGACAACACCATGTCCCTAGTAAGCATCTAGGAGACTAGCTCGTTGATCAATAGATGGTTACGGTTTCCTGACCATGGACATTGGATGTCGTTGATAACGGGATCACATCATTAGGAGAATGATGTGATGGACGAGACCCAATCCTAAGCCTAGCACAAGATCGTGTAGTTCGTTTGCTCAGAGCTTTTCTAATGTCAAGTATCAGTTCCTTAGACCATGAGATTGTGTAACTCCCGGATACCGTAGGAATGCTTTGGGTGTACCAAACGTCACAACGTAACTGGGTGACTATAAAGGTGCACTACAGGTATCTCCGAAAGTGTCTGTTGGGTTGGCACAAATCGAGACTGGGATTTGTCACTCCGTGTAAACGGAGAGGTATCTCTGGGCCCACTCGGCAGGACATCATCATAATGTGCACAATGTGACCAAGGAGTTGATCACGGGATGATGTGAGTTACGGAACGAGTAAAGAGACTTGCCGGTAACGAGATTGAACAAGGTATCGGGATACCGACGATCGAATCTCGGGCAAATAACATACCGATGGACAAAGGGAATTGCATACGGGATTGATTGAATCCCCGACATCGTGGTTCATCCGATGAGATCATCGTGGAACATGTGGGAGCCAACATGGGTATCCAGATCCCGCTGTTGGTTATTGGCCGGAGAACGTCTCGGTCATGTCTGCATTGTTCCCGAACCCGTAGGGTCTACACACTTAAGGTTCGATGACGCTAGGGTTATAGGGAAAGTATGTACGTGGTTACCGAATGTTGTTCGGAGTCCCAGATGAGATCCCGGACGTCACGAGGAGTTCCGGAATGGTCCGTAGGTAAAGATTTATATATGGAAAGTTGTTGTTCGGGTTCCGGGAAAAGTTCGGGTTTTTTCGGTATTGTACCGGGAAGCTTCCAGAAGGTTCCGGAGGGATCCGGAGGTCCGGAAAATGTTCCACCACGTCCAATACAGCAGCATGGGCTGTAAGGGGGCGCCCTAGCCTTAATGGGCCAGGGGCACCAGCCCCCCCAAGGCCCATGCGCATGGGCGAGGGGAAACCCTAAGGGGGAGGGCCTCCACTTGACTTGGGAGGCACTCCTCCCCCCTTTGGCCGCCCCCAAGCCCCATCTAGGGCTGGCCGCACCCCTTGAGGGGGAAACCCTAGATGGGGGGTGCAGCCCTCCCCTCCCCTATATATATTGGGGTTTTGGGGCTGCCCAACACACGAGAACGTCTCTCTTTCGGCGCAGCCCTACCCCTCTCCTTCCTCCTCCTCTCCCGCGGTGCTTGGCGAAGCCCTGCAGGATTGCCACGCTCCTCCACCACCACCACGCCGTCGTGCTGCTGCTGGATGGAGTCTTCCCCAACCTCTCCCTCTCTCCTTGCTGGATCAAGGCGTGGGAGATGTCACCGGGCTGCACGTGTGTTGAACGCGGAGGCACCGTTCTTCGGTGCTTAGATCGGAATCAACCGCGATCTGAATCGCTACGAGTACGACTCCCTCATCCGCGTTCTTGCAACGCTTCCGCATCGCGATCTACAATGGTATGTAGATGCACTCCCCTTCCCCTCGTTGCTAGATTACTCCATAGATTGATCTTGGTGATGCGTAGAAAATTTTGAATTTCTGCTACGTTCCCTAACAGTGGTATCAGAGCTAGGTCTATGCGTAGTTTCTATGCACGAGTAGAACACAAAGCAGTTGTGGGCGTAGATGTTGCCAATTCTTCTTGCCGTTACTAGTCTTATCTTGATTCGGCGGCATCGTGGGATGAAGCGGCCCGGACCGACCTTACACGTACTCTTACGTGAGACAGGTTCCACCGACTGACATGCACTAGTTGCATAAGGTGGCTAGCGGGTGTCTGTCTCTCCCACTTTAGTCGGATCGGATTCGATGAAAAGGGTCCTTATGAAGGGTAAATAGAAATTGGCATATCGCGTTGTGGCTTTTGCGTAGGTAAGAAACGTTCTTGCTAGAATCCCATAGCAGCCACGTAAAACTTGCAACAACAATTAGAGGACGTCTAACTTGTTTTTGCAGCATGTGCTATGTGATGTGATATGGCCAGAAGATGTGATAAATGATATATGTGATGTATGAGATTGATCATATTCTTGTAATAGGAATCACGACTTGCATGTCGATGAGTATGACAACCGGCAGGAGCCATAGGAGTTGTCTTTATTTTTTGTATGACCTGCGTGTCATTGAATAACGCCATGTAAATTACTTTACTTTATTGCTAAGCGCGTTAGCCATAGAAGTAGAAGTAATCGTTGGCGTGACAACTTCATGAAGATGGAGATCATGATGATGGAGATCATGGTGTCATGCCGGTGACAAAGATGATCATGGTGCCCCGAAGATGGAGATCAAAGGAGCAAAATGATATTGGCCATATCATGTCACTATTTGATTGCATGTGATGTTTATCATGTTATGCATCTTATTTGCTTAGAATGACGGTAGCATAAATAAGATGATCCCTCACTAAAATTTCAAGAGAAGTGTTCCCCCTAACTGTGCACCGTTGCGAAGGTTCGTTGTTTCGAAGCACCACGTGATGATCGGGTGTGATAGATTCTAACGTTCGAATACAACGGGTGTTGACGAGCCTAGCATGTACAGACATGGCCTCGGAACACATGCGAAACACTTAGGTTGACTTGACGAGCCTAGCATGTACAGACATGGCCTCGGAACACAAGAGACCGAAAGGTCGAACATGAGTCGTATAGCATATACGATCAACATGGAGATGTTCACCGATGATGACTAGTCCGTCTCACGTGATGATCGGACACGGCCTAGTTTGACTCGGATCATGTATCACTTAGATGACTAGAGGGATGTCTATCTGAGTGGGAGTTCATTAATCAGATGAACTTAATTATCATGAACATAGTCAGAAGGTCTTTGCAAATTATGTCATAGCTTGCGCTTTAGTTCTACTGTTTAAGATATGTTCCTAGAGAAAATTTAGTTGAAAGTTGGTAGTAGCAATTATGCGGACTGGGTCCGTAAACTGATGATTGTCCTCATTGCTGCACAGAAGGCTTATGTACTTAATGCACCGCTCGGTGTGCTGAACCTCAGCGTCGTCTGTAGATGTTACGAAACATCTGACATACACGTTTTGATGACTACGTGATAGTTCAGTGCGTATTGCTAACGGTTTAGAATTGTGGCACCAAAGACGGTTTTGAAACGTCGCAGAACATATGAGATGTTCCGAAGACTGAAATTGGGATTTCAGACTAGTGCCCACGTCAAGAGGTATGAGACCTCTGACAAGTTTCTTAAACCTGCAAACTAAGGGAGAAAAGCTCAATCGTTGAGCATGTGTTCAGATTGTCTGAGTACCACAATCGCTTGAATCGAGTGGGAGTTAATCTCCCAGATGAGATAGTGATGGTTCTCCATAGTCACTGCCACCAAGCTAGTAGAGCTTTGTGATGAACTATAAGATATCAGGGACAATTATGATGATCCTTGAGCAACTCGCGATGTTTGACACTGCGAAAGTAGAAATCAAGAAGGAGCATCAATTGTTGATGGTTAGTAAAACCACTAGTTTCTAGAAGGGCAAGGGCAAAAGAGATACTTCATGAAACAACAAGTCGTTTGCTGCTCTGGTTAAGAATCCCAAGGTTGAACCCAAACCCGAGGCTAAGTGCTTCTGTAATGAGGGGAACGGTCACTGAAGCAGTACTACCCTAAAATACTTGGTAGATGAGAAGGCGGGCAAGGTCGACAGAAGTATATTGGATATACGTTATATGAATGTGTACTTTACTAGTACTCCTAGCAGCACCAGGGTATTAGATACCGGTTCGGTTGCTAGGTGTTAGTAACTCGAAATAAAAGCTGCGGAATAAACGGAGACTAGCTAAAGGTGAGATGACGATATGTGTTGGAAGTGTTTCCAAGGTTGATGAGATCAAGCATCGCATGCTCCCTCTACCATCGAGATTGGTGTTAAACCTAAATAATTGTTATTTGGTGTTGAGCATAAACATGATTGGATTATGTTTATCGCAATACGGTTATTCATTTAAGGAGAATAATGGTTACTCTGTTTATTTGAATAATACCTTCAATGGTCCTGCACCTAAAATGAATCTCGATCGTAGTGATACACATGTTCGTGCCAAAAGATATAAAACAGTAATGATAGTACCACATACTTGTGGCACTGCCATTTGAGTCATATTGGTATAGAACGCATGAAGAAGCTCCATGTAGATGGATCTTTGGACTCACTCGTTTTTGAAAAGATTGAGACATGCGAACCATGTCTATTGGTATATATGCATGAGGAAACTCCATGCAGATGGATCGTTTGGACTCACTTGATTTTGAATCACTTGAGACATGCAAATCATACCACATGGGCAAGATGACTGAAAGGCCTCGTTTTCTGTAAGATGGAACAAGAGAGCAACTTATTGGAAGTAATACATTTTGATGTATGCAGTCCAATGAGTGCTGAGGCATGCAGTGGATATCGTTATGTTCTTACTTCACAGAAGATTTGAGTAGATGCTGAGTGTATTTACTTGATAAAACACAAGTCTGAATTATTGAAAGGTTCAAGTAATTTCAGAGTGAAGTTGAAGATCGTCGTGACAAGAGGATAAAATGTCTGTGATATGATCATAGAGATGAGTATCTGAGTTACGAGTTTGGCACACAATTAAGACATTGTGGAAAGTGTTTCACAATTAATACCGCCTGGAACACCATAGTGTGATGGTGTGTCCGAACATCATAACTGCACCCTATTGGATATGGTGCATACCATGATGTTTCTTATCGAATTACCACTATCGTTTATGGGTTAGGCATTAGAGACAACCGCATTCACTTTAAATAGGGCACCACGCATGTCGGAGTAAATGGCCACGGGTAGCCTAACCGACTGCCCCTGGTTCTTCCGAAAAAATTATCAGGCCTTCGGGCCTCCAAGCACTCCGAGCATTGGGCCGCCTTCCCTGGCCGACTACCACTAAAGCCGACTCCCGGAAGGCGACCCAGCCTCACCAACTCCTCCCCAGGACGACTATGGGGTGGCCGACTCCAAGAAGCCGGCCAAGAAGGACGCCGACTCCTAGGAGCCGGCCAAGACCACAACCACTCCAAACCACTCCCACATAACGGCGACGTGACAGGGTGTGGCCACAGTGCGGCCCACTACCCCCGAAGCCCGAGGCGGGCGTGGCTACAGGAGGCCGTACGGGACGGACGTCTCCCGCGCGGCTCGGCACTGTAGCCATGTTGGCCTCGACGTCACCCACGACCGACTCCCGTACGGCCCGCGGGCGGCGGGCCCCTTCGGCCAGAGAGAGGCGTGAAGGTGGCCCGGCCTTTCCCAGTCGGCCAAGAGCGTAGCCGGCCTCCAGAAGCCGGCTACTCCCTTCCTCGAAGCAGGAGCCCCATTAAGGAGACAAGACGAGGTAAGGCTACAGTGATAGCCCCCGAGGCGGCCCACTGTAGCCACGCTTACCTCGACAAAGCCCTCGTCATCACAGGCGAGGCTACAGTAAGCAGCCGCCGACAAGACCCTATGCGGTGGGGCCGGCCTGTCGACCGAGTAGCCGGCAGCCGGCGGGACCCACCAGCCAGCGGGACCCAGCAGCCGGCGGAGAAGCCGGCGAGCGTAGACACTGACGGCTGGGGCAGAGCCCAGCCAGATTACCATTGTACCCCCGGGGGGTAGGCCTATATAAACCCCCCGGAGCACCCATGCAAAGGGTTCGCACCCAAGCATAGTTGGCCTCTGAGCATAGAGTCGCCCTCTAAGCATAGCACACACACCATAGATAGAGAGAAGCAAGAGCTAGCCTTGTTCTTCTTCTCCCTTGATCTCAACAGCTCTAGGAGTGATTGTAGCTACCTTTTATCGATCTAGTGATCATGCGGAGACCCCGCAGAGCAGGACTAGGGGTGTTATCTCCTCGGAGAGCCCCGAACCTGGGTAAGATTCGCCGGCGTGCATGCCTTCGCCTCATCCCGTTTCCAGGCACCGGCGACGTTTTATTGGCTCCCACAATGATAAGCCATCCCTTGGCATATGTCGCACCAACCACCCGACAACGCAATTCCGTTGAGACGACACCATTTAGAGAAACCTAAGTTGTCGTTTCTTAAAAGTTTGGGGCTGCGATGCTTATGTGGAAAAAGTTTCAGGCTGATAAGCTAGAACCCAAAGCGGATAAATGCATCTTCATAAGAATACCCAAAATCAGTTGGGTATACCTCCTATTTCAGATCTGGAAGCAAAAGTAATTGCTTCTAGAAACGGTTCCTTTCTCGAGGAAAAGTTTCTCTCGAAAGAATTGAGTGGGAGGATGGTGGAGACTTGATAAGGTTATTGAACCGTCACTTCAACTAGTTCGTAGCAGGGCACAGGAAGTTGTTCCTGTGGCACCTACACCAATTGAAGTGGAAGCTTATGATAGTGATCATGAAACTTCGGATCAAGTCACTACCAAACCTCGTAGGACGACGAGGATGCGTGCTACTTCAGAGTGGTAGGTGATCCTGTCTGAGATATCATGTTGTTGGACAATACTGAACCTACGAGCTATGGAGAAGCGTTGGTGGGCCCATATTCCGACAAATGGTTAGAAGCCATGAAATCTGAGATAAATGGATCTTTGAGAAGAAGACGGACGTGGATGGTAATGTTACCGTCTATGAAGCTCGACTTGTGGCAAAGAGTATTTCCACAAGTTCAAGGAGTTGACTACGATGAGATTTTCTCATCCGTAGCGATGCTTAAGTCCGTCGGAATCATGTTAGCATTAGCTGCATTTGTGAAATCTGGCAGATGGATGTCAAAACAAGTTTCCTTACCAGTTTTCGTAAGGAAAGGTTGTATGTGATACAATCAGAAAGGTTTTGTTGATCCTAAGGATGCTAAAAGGTATGCTAGCTCCAGCGATCCTTCCATGGACTAGAGCAAGCATCTCGGAGTCAGAATATACGCTTTGATGGAGTGATCAAAGTTTTTGGGTTTATACAAAGTTTGTTAGAAACTTGTATTTACAATAAAGTGAGTGGGAGCGCTACAACATTTCTGATAAGTATATGTGAATGACATATTGTTGATCCGAAATGATGTAAAAATTTCTGGAAAGCATAAAGGGTTGTTTGAAAGGAGTTTTTCAAAGGAAGACCTGGAAAAAGCTACTTACATATTGGGCATCAGGATCTATAGAGAAAGATCAAGACGCCCGATGATACTTTCAAAGAGTTCAAAATAGATCAGCAAAGAAGGAGTTCTTGGCTGTGTTACAAGGGGTGAGTATTGAGTAAGACTCGAGATCTGACCACAGCAGAAGAGAGAGAAAGGACGAAGGTCGTCCCCTATGCTTTAGACGTAGGCTCCACAGTATGCTACGCTGTGTACCGCACATGAAGTGTGCCTTGCCATGAGTTGGTCAAGGGGTACAATAGTGATCCGGGATTGGATCACGTGACAGCGGTCGAACTTATCCTTAGTATCTAGTGGACTAAGGAATTTTCTCGATTATGGAGGTGAAAAGGAGTTCGTCGTAAAGGGTTACGTCGATGCGAACTTTGACACTAATCCAGATGACTCTGAGTAGTAAACCGGATTCGTATAGTAGAGCAATTATTTGAAATGGCTCCAAATAGCGCGTGGTAGCATCCACAAGATGACATAGATATTCGTAAAGCACACACGGATCTGAAAGGTTCAGACCCGTTGACTAATAACCTCTCTCACAAGCATAACATGATCAAACCAGAACTCATTGAGTGTTAATCACATAGTGATGTGAACTAGATTGTTGACTCTAGTAAACTCTTTGGATGTTGATCGCATGGTGATGTGACCTGTCAGTGTTAATCACATGGTGATGTGAACTAGATTATTGACTCTAGTGCAAGTGGGAGACTGTTGGAAATATGCCCTAGAGGCAATAATAAATAGGTTATTATTATATTTCCTTGTTCATGATAATCGTTTATTATCCATGCTAGAATTGTATTGATAGGAAACTCAGATACATGTGTGGATACATAGACAACACCATGTCCCTAGTAAGCCTCTAGGAGACTAGCTCGTTGATCAATAGATGGTTACGGTTTCCTGACCATGGACATTGGATGTCGTTGATAACGGGATCACATCATTAGGAGAATGATGTGATGGACGAGACCCAATCCTAAGCCTAGCACAAGATCGTGTAGTTCGTTTGCTCAGAGCTTTTCTAATGTCAAGTATCAGTTCCATAGACCATGAGATTGTGTAACTCCCGGATACCGTAGGAATGCTTTGGGTGTACCAAACATCACAACGTAACTGGGTGACTATAAAGGTGCACTACAGGTATCTCCGAAAGTGTCTGTTGGGTTGGCACGAATCGAGACTGGGATTTGTCACTCCGTGTAAACGGAGAGGTATCTCTGGGCCCACTCGGTAGGACATCATCATAATGTGCACAATGTGACCAAGGAGTTGATCACGGGATGATGTGAGTTACGGAACGAGTAAAGAGACTTGCCGGTAACGAGATTGAACAAGGTATCGGGATACCGACGATCGAATCTCGGGCAAGTAACATACCGATGGACAAAGGGAATTGCATACGGGATTGATTGAATCCCCGACATCGTGGTTCATCCGATGAGATCATCGTGGAACATGTGGGAGCCAACATGGGTATCCAGATCCCGCTGTTGGTTATTGGCCGGAGAACGTCTCGGTCATGTCTGCATTGTTCCCGAACCCGTAGGGTCTACACACTTAAGGTTCGATGACGCTAGGGTTATAGGGAAAGTATGTACGTGGTTACCGAATGTTGTTCGGAGTCCCGGATGAGATCCCGGACGTCACGAGGAATTCCGGAATGGTCCGGAGGTAAAGATTTATATATGGAAAGTTGTTGTTCGGGTTCCGAGAAAAGTTCGGGTTTTTTCGGTATTGTACCGGGAAGCTTCCAGAAGGTTCCGGAGGATTCCGGAGGGATCCGGAGGTCCGGAAAATGTTCCACCACGTCCAATACAGCAGCATGGGCTGTAAGGGGGCGCCCTAGCCTTAATGGGCCAGGGGCACCAGCCCCCCCAAGGCCCATGCGCATGGGAGAGGGGAAACCCTAAGGGGGAGGGCCTCCACTTGACTTGGGAGGCACTCCTCCCCCCTTTGGCCGCCCCCCAAGCCCCATCTAGGGCTGGCCGCACCCCTTGAGGGGGAAACCCTAGATGGGGGGCGCAGCCCTCCCCTCCCCTATATATATTGGGGTTTTGGGGCTGCCCAACACACGAGAACGTCTCTCTTTCGGCGCAGCCCTACCCCTCTCCTTCCTCCTCCTCTCCCGCGGTGCTTGGCGAAGCCCTGCGGGATTGCCACGCTCCACCACCACCACCACGCCATCGTGCTGCTGCTGGATGGAGTCTTCCCCAACCTCTCCCTCTCTCCTTGCTGGATCAAGGCGTGGGAGACGTCACCGGGCTGCACGTGTGTTGAACGCGGAGGCACCGTTCTTCGGTGCTTAGATCGGAATCAACCGCGATCTGAATCGCTACGAGTACGACTCCCTCATCCACGTTCTTGCAATGCTTCCGCATCGCGATCTATAATGGTATGTAGATGCACTCCCCTTCCCCTCGTTGCTAGATTACTCCATAGATTGATCTTGGTGATGCGTAGAAAATTTTGAATTTCTGCTACGTTCCCTAACAAGGTTGGTTCGGACCGCTTCATCCAACAATACCGCCGAATCAAAATAAGACATTGGTGGTAAGCAGTATGACGATCACCGCCCACAACTCTTTGTGTTCTACTCGTGCATATCATCTACGCATAGACGTGGCTCGGATGCCACTGTTGGGAAACGTAGCATGCAATTTCAATAAAATTCCTACGGTCACGCTAGATCTATCTAGGAGATGCATAACAACGAGAGGGGGAGAGTGTGTCTACGTACCCTCGTAGACCGAAAGCGAAAGCGTTTGACAATGCGGTTGATGTAGTCGAACTTCTTCTTGTTTCGACTGATTAAGTACCGGACGTACGTCACCTTCGAGTTCTGCACAAGTTCAGCTTGATGACGTCTCTCGAACTCTTGATCCAGCAAAGTGTCGAGGAAGTAGATGAGTTCTGTCAGCACGATGGTGATGGTGAAGTGATCCGTGCAGGGCTTCTCCTAAGCACCACGAGAATATGACCGAGGGTGTAATATGTGGAGGGGGGCGCCGCACAAGGCTAACAGATGTTGTTGTGTGTTCTAGGCGCCCCCTCCCCATGTATATATAGGTGGGAGAGGGAGGGGAGCAGCAAGGGGGCGCCCCAACTAGGTGGAATCCTACTTGGGCGCCTCCCCAATTTGGCCTCCCCCCTTCCATAAGTTCCGGAGGGGGAAGGAAGGAGGAGGGAGGAGGGAAGGAAGGGGGAGGCCGAATCCCTCCCCTTCCTTCTCTCTTCCCCTCTTTACTTCTCCTCTAGTTCGGTCCATATTGGGGGCGCAACAGCCCCTGCTGGCTGCTGCGTTTCCCCTCTTGGCCCATTAGGCCCATATCTTTTGGCAGGGGTGCCCGGAACCCCTTCCGGTGACCCGATATGTACCCGGTACCCTCTGGAACACTTCCGGTGTCTGAATACTATCGTCCTATATATCAATCTTTACCTCTCGACCATTTCGAGACTCCTCGTCATGTCCGTGATCTCATCCAGGACTCCAAACAACATTCAGTCACCAAATCACATAACTCATATAATACAAAATCGTCATCGAACGTTAAGCGTGCAGACCCTATGGGTTCGATAACTATGTAGACATGACCGAGACACATCTCCAGTCAATAACCAATAGCGGAACCTGGATGCTCATATTGGTTCCTACATATTCTATGAAGATCTTTATCGGTCGAACCGTAATGACAACATACGTTATTCCTTTGTCATCGGTATGTTACTTGCCTGAGATTCGATCGTCGGTATCTTCATACCTAGTTCAATCTCGTTACCGGCAAGTCTCTTTACTCATTCAGTAATACATCATCCCGCAACTAACTCGGCTTCTTATGATGTGCATTACCGAGAGGGCCCAGAGATACCTCTCCGATACTCGGAGTGACAAATCCTAATCTCGATCTATGCTAACCCAACGAACACCTTCGGAGATACCTGTAGAGCATCTTTATAATCACCCAGTTACGTTGTGACGTTTGATAGCACACAAGGTATTCCTCCGGTATTCGGGAGTTGCATAATCTCATAGTCAAAGGAATATGTATATGACATCAAGAAAGCTATAACAATAAAACTGAACTATCAATATGCTAAGCTAACGGATGGGTCTTATCCATCACATCATTCTCCTAATGATGTGATCCCGTTCATCAAATGACAACACATGTTTATGGTTAGGAAACTTAACCATCTTTGATTAACGAGCTAGCCTAGTAGAGGCTTACTAGGGACACGGTGTTTTGTCTATGTATCCACACATGTATCAAGTTTCCGGTTAATACAATTCTAGCATGAATAAGAAACATTTATCACGATATAAGGAAATATAAAATAACAACTTTATTATTGCCTCTAGGGCATATTTCCTTCAATATCTTCATCCCCCGCCAGCCTTTTGCCTTCGGTAGCGTCATGTTGCACGCTGACTTGACCGGCCATCTCGCCCAAGTAGAGAATTTATCCCCAGGCCAGACCACCCGGTTTCGCAATCTAGAGTACGCTGCAGATTTATTGTCGGAGTAAATGGCCACGGGTAGCCCAACCGACTGCCCCTGGTTCTTCTGAAAAAATCATCAGGCCTTCGGGCCTCCAAGCACTCCGAGCATTGGGCCGCCTTCCCTGGCCGGCTACCTCTGAAGCCGACTCCCGGAAGGCGACCCAGCCTCACCAACTCCTCCCCAGGACGACTACGGGGTGGCCGACCCCAAGAAGCCGGCCAAGAAGGACGCCGACTCCTAGGAGCCGGCCAAGACCATAACCACCCCAAACCACTCCCACATAACGGTGACGTGACAGGGTGTGGCCACAGTGCGGCCCACTACCCCCGAAGCCCGAGGCGGGCGTGGCTACAGGAGGCCGTACGGGACGGACGTCTCCCGCGCGGCTCGGCACTGTAGCCATGTTGGCCTCGACGTCACCCACGACCGACTCCCGTACGGCCCGCGGGCGGCGGGCCCCTTCGGCCAGAGAGAGGCGTGAAGGTGGCCCGGCCTTTCCCAGTCGGCCAAGAGCGTAGCCGGCCTCCAGAAGCCGGCTACTCCCTTCCTCGAAGCAGGAGCCCCATTAAGGAGACAAGACGAGGTAAGGCTACAGTGACAGCCCCCGAGGCGGCCCACTGTAGCCACGCTTACCTCGACAAAGCCCTCGTCATCACAGGCGAGGCAACAGTAAGCAGCCGCCAACAAGACCCTAGGCGGTGGGGCCGGCCTGTCGACCAAGTAGCCGGCAGCCGGCGGGACCCACCAGCCGGCGGGACCCAGCAGCCGGCGGAGAAGCCGGCGAGCGTAGACACTGACGGCTGGGACCAGAGCCCAGCCGGATTACCATTGTACCCTCGGGGGGTAGGCCTATATAAACCCCCCGGAGCACCCATGCAAAGGGTTCGCACCTAAGCACGGTTGGCCTCTGAACGTAGAGTGGCCTTCTAAGCACAGCACACACACCATAGATAGAGAGAAGCAAGAGCTAGCCTTGTTCTTCTTCTCCCTTGATCTCAACAGCTCTAGGAGCGATTGTAGCTACCTTTCATCGATCTAGTGATCATGCGGAGACCCCGCAGAGCAGGACTAGGGGTGTTATCTCCTCGGAGAGCCCCGAACCTGGGTAAGATTCGCCGGCGTGCATGTCTTCGCCTCATCCCGTTTCCGGGCACCGGCGACGTTTTATTGGCTCCCACAATGATAAGCCATCCCTTGGCATATGTCGCACCAACCACCCGACATTTGGCGCCCACCGTGGGGCCAGGTGCACCGTCGTCCGGAGACCTGTTCTGGACGGGAACCCTCTTCCTCCCCCGCGAGCGCAGCCAGCCTGCTGCGCCCGATGGCGTTTGCCTCGACGCGCTGCAAGGCGTCGACGACGCCTGCGCAGCGAGCCGCCTCGCCGATCTGCTCGGCGAGACTCGCATCTCCGACGAGCCTGCGTCCGACGCAGGCACCGACTACCCCGAGAGCCGCCTCGTCAGCCTCCTCGACCAACTTCACGTCTCCAGCGAGCCTGCTGCGGACATGGAGTCGGTCGGCTCCACCGACCCGATGCTCATCGACTCCGACACCGCGTCGCTTGACGCCTACCCCTCCGACGTGGTGGTCTTCGACGACCCCCTCCCTCGAGCTGACAGCGGCAGCAGCGCTGTCACCGAAGTGCTGGTCATCAGCCACGTCTCCAACTCGGGCGAGAATGCCCGCGACGCTCAGCAAGCGGCGATGCACGACCTCTCCGTCCCCATCCCGGCCGACGCCGACGCCGAGACCCTGGAGGCACGCCGCCTTGCCCTCATCGCGGAGGGCCAGAAGATAGCCTCGATGAGACGCCTCACCGAGGCCCACCAGCGCGAAGTCGACCGCGCCGCCTTCGGCACGCCGCCGCCTAGCGGCCCGAGCCGAGCCGGCTTCGTCCAGAAGCGCGGCGCAGCCGTCGCCAGCATGCTGGGCGCAGATCGCCCCGTCTACGCCACCCCGCTCGAGAATCTGCGAGCCGCTCAGGCGGCTGCAGAAGAGCTCAATGGGCTGGGAGCCGATGAGCTCCCCTACATGACGAGACGGATCCAACAGCTGCTCGACGCGGCTGCAGAACGGCACGAAGCCGGCGCCCGTGCTGATAGTCATCCCCCGCGCCGGGAGCACGCCGCGACGTCCCGCTCGCCGACTGCGAGCGGCGCGCGCCAGAAGAAAGACAAGGAGCCGGCTGCCAGCCGCAGCCGGACTCGCATCACCATCGAGCGCGACGCGGAGGCCGCCCTCGAGCTGTAGAGCACCAAGGAAATCTGCCTCCTCCCCCGCCTCGAAGAGAAAGACGCCTCACTCCGCCGCCTATCACACATCCGACTCTTGGCGACCGACTCGGCCGCCGAGAAGGAGTCGGCGAGAACGACGCCCGCCACAGGATCGACCGCCTTGCTCGATCCTTGGCGTTAGAAGAAGAAGACGATGTCGGCCCGCCATGCTTTGGCCCCCGCATCCGCGACGAGCCCTTCCCCAAAGGGTTCTCGCTCCCCAGAGACACGCCCAAGTACAACGGCTCGGTGAAGCCGGAAGATTGGCTCATCGACTACTCCACGGCCGTCAGCATAGCCAACGGCAATCGGCGCGTCGCCGTGAAGTACGTCCCCCTCATGCTGCAAGGCACGGCGCGCACATGGCTCAACAGCCTCAAGCCCTACAGCATCAACAGTTGGCTGGACTTCACCGAAGTTTTCGTCCGCAACTTCACCAGCACCTACAAGCGGCCTCCCAAGCCTCGCTAGCTCTCCCTCTGCGTCCAGGGGCCCAATGAATCGACCCGCGACTACCTCACGCGATGGGCCGAGCTCCGCAACTCCTGCGAGGGAGTGCACGAGGTCCAGGCCATCGAGTACTTCACCGCCGGGTGCCGAGAGGGCACCCTCCTCAAGCACCGACTCCTCTGCGACGAGCCGGCTACCCTCGACGAGTTACTAGTCATCGCTGACAAATACGCCACCGCCGACTCCTCAATGAAGACCGAGCTCCGAGTGGACGCCTCGGGGAAAGTAATTGCTCCGGCTCCCAAGACGCCGGCTGGCGACCCTAATCGGCGCCCCTACCAGAACGACCACAAGCGCAAGGGCCCCATGCCGACTTCCTCCAGTCGGCAGGTGGCCACAGTTGAAGACGAGCAGCCTGAAGAACGGCCCGCTCCCAAGAAGAAGGGTGGAAGGCCGGCCTTGGCAGCCGTCTTTCTCCTACGAACAAGCACTCGATGCCCCCTGCAAGTTCGACAGCGGCGCGAAGCCGTCCAACCACACAACCCGGAAATGCCACTGGCTCACCCGCATCACCAAGGGTGAGGGAATGTTGCCGCCTCCGCCTCCCGGCCAGCCGCCTCCAGCCCCCCAGCAGCCGGCGGCTCGGCCGGCAGTCGGCGCCATCCAAGACGAATTCCCCGAAGAGCACGCCGCCTACGTCGTCTTCACTAGTCAAGCCGACGACAAGCGCAGCCGACGCCGGCAGCACCAAGAAGTGAATGCAGTCGCCTCTAGCACCGCCGAGTTCATGCACTGGTCAGAAAAGCCAATCAGCTGGAGCCAGGCCGACCACCCAGAGGTGATGCCTTCGCCTGGCTCCTATGCAATGGTCTTGGACGTCACCCTCGCGACGGAGAGGCGAGCTGCCAGATTTTCCCGCATCCTGATAGACGGCGGAAGCAGTATCAACATACTGTACCGCGATACCATGGAGAAGCTGAACATCAAAGCGAAGCAGCTCATGCCGAGCCGCACCGTCTTCCATGGTATCGTACCCGGCCTGTCTTGCTCTCCAATCGGCAAGATCAAAATGGATGTTCTCTTCGGAGACAAAGATCATTTTCGCCGGGAAGCAATATGGTTCGAGGTAGTGGATTTGGAGAGCCCCTATCATGCACTGCTTGGCCGACCTGCTTTGGCCAAGTTCATGGCTGTGCCCCACTACGCCTACCTGAAGATGAAGATGCCGAGCTCGAAGGGGATCATCACGGTAGCCGGCGACTACAAGAAGTCCATCGAGTGTGCCATGGCCAGTAGCCGGCTGGCCGAGTCCCTCGTGGTGGCAGAAGAGAAGAAGATGTTGGAACGGGTTGTGGCCATGGCCGGCAAGCAGCCGGCCTTGTCCCCCAACCCCAAGGATTGTGATGCGCAGGGCTCCTTCCAGCCTGCAAAAGAGACGAAGAAGATACCTCTGGACCCGGAGCACCCGGAGAGGTTCGCTGTCATTGGGGCGAACTTGGACAGTAAATAGGAAGGCGAGCTCGTCGACTTCCTCCGTGAGAATCGAGACATCTTTGCATGGTCCCCAAAGGACATGCCGGGTGTCCCGAAGGATTTCGCCGAGCACAAATTACATGTCCGAGATGATGCGAAGCCGGTCAAGCAACCCCTCCGCCGACTGTCTGAAGACAAGCGAAGAATTGTGGGAGAAGAGATAGCCCGGCTCCTTGCCGCCGGCTTTATCATGGAAGTGTTCTTTCCAGAATGGCTTGCCAACCCAGTTCTGGTTCTGAAGAAGAATAACAAGTGGCGTATGTGTATAGACTACACGAGTTTGAACAAGGCCTGCCCAAAGGATCCGTTTGCTCTGCCACGGATTGACCAAGTGATAGACTCCACAGCCGGATGCGAGCTGTTAAGTTTTTTGGATGCATACTCAGGGTATCATCAGATCAAGTTGGACCCAGCCGACCGCCTGAAGACTGCCTTCATCACACCCTTTGGAGCTTTCTGCTACCTGACAATGACATTCGGCTTGAGAAATGCCGGTGCCACTTTTCAGCGTTGCATGCAGAAATGTCTCTTGAAACAACTCGGCAGAAATGCCCACGTCTACGTAGACGACATTGTGGTGAAGACAGAGAAGCGCGGTACCTTGCTGGAAGACCTGAAAGAAACATTTGCCAACTTGCGCCGATTCCAAATCAAGCTCAACCCGAGAAGTGCGTGTTCGGAGTGCCAGCCGGCCAGCTGCTAGGCTTCCTGGTCTCCGAACGCGGCATTGAGTGCAACCCCGTCAAGATCAAGGCCATCGAGAGGATGGAGATTCCCACCAAGCTGCGAGATGTGCAGAAGTTCACTGGCTGCTTAGCCTCCCTGAATCGTTTTATCAGCCGACTAGGAGAAAAGGCTCTCCCCTGTACCGACTCATGAAGAAGTCCACTCACTTTGAGTGGAATGATCAAGCCGACCAAGCCTTCCATGAGTTGAAGAAAATGTTGACCACTCCGCCTGTCCTGGCTGCGCCGACTGAGAAGGAGCCCATGCTCCTCTACATCGCCGCGACTAGCCGAGTCGTCAGCACTGTTGTTGTGGTCCAGCGCCCGGAGGAAGGCCGAGCCCAGCTGGTCCAGAGGCCGGTCTACTATCTCAGCGAAGTACTGTCCAGCTCAAAGCAAAACTACCCGCACTACCAGAAGATGTGCTATGGGGTGTACTTCGCTGCCAAGAAATTGAAGCCCTACTTCCAAGAGCACCCCATCACGGTCGTGTGCACTGCCCCGCTCGCCGAGATCATAGGCAGCCGGGATGCATCCGGCCGGGTGGCCAAATGGGCCATTGCCTTGGCGCCCTACACGATCTTCTATCAACCCCGCACCGCCATCAAGTCGCAAGCATTGGCCGACTTCCTCGTCGACTGGGCCGAGACCCAGTACTTACCGCCGGCTCCCGACTCTACCCATTGGCGGATGCACTTTGACGGGTCCAAGATGCGCACCGGCTTGGGAGCCGGCATCGTCCTCACCTCTCCCAAAGGCGACAAGCTCAAGTACACGCTGCAGATCCACTTCGCCGCCTCCAACAACGTCGCCGAGTACGAGGCGCTCGTACACGGGCTCCGGCTAGCCAAAGAACTCGGCATACGCCGGATCCTGTGCTACGGCGACTCAGACTTGGTGGTCCAGCAATCATCTGGCGACTGGGACGCCAAGGACGCGAACATGGCGAGCTATCGTTTCCTCGTCCAGCAGATAAGCGGATACTTCGAAGGGTGCGAGTTCCTTCACGTGCCAAGGGCCGACAACGACCAAGCAGATGCCCTAGCACGGATCGGCTCCACCCGACAAGCCATACCGACTGGCGTCTCCCTCCAGCGCCTCCTCAAGCCGTCCATCAAGCCGTCTCCAGAGTCGGATTCCATCTTCGTACCGCCTGCGCCAGAAACAGCCGGATCCGACTGGAGAAATCCCGCAGGCGGCACGGGGACTTCGACGACTGGCCCGGGGACTGCCGTAGTCGCACCCGGCCCGGGGACTTCAGAACCCGGCTCGGGGACTGCAGCAGTCGGCCCGGGGACTGCAACGACACAAGAAGCGGTGGCCGACTCCAATGCAACACCCAACCCACCCACCCGAGTCATGGTGGCCACATTAACAGAAGAAGAAGTCACAGCTCCCTCATGGGCCCAGCCCATCCTCAAGTTCCTAGTCAGCAGAGAGCTGCCGGCTGACGAGATCTCAGCAAGACTAGTGCAACGACGAGCCGCAGCATACACAATAATCAACAGAGAGCTTGTGAAGCGCAGCGTCACTGGAGTCTTCCAGCGTTGTGTCGAGCCAGAAAAAGGAGTGGCAATCCTCAAAGACATCCACCAAGGCGAATGCGGCCATCACGCAGCCTCAAGATCCCTCGTGGCCAAGGCTTTCCGCCATGGTTTCTTCTGGCCGACTGCCTTGGAGGATGCTAAAGAAATAGTCAAGAGCTGCAGAGGATGTCAAGTTTTTAGTTCCAAGCAACACCTGCCGGCTTCTGCCCTCAAGACCATTCCCCTCACTTGGCCTTTTGCCGTCTGGGGACTGGACATGGTGGGCCCTTTCAAGACAGCCCGCGGCGGCCTGACACATCTACTTGTTGCTGTGGACAAGTTCACAAAGTGGATCGAAGCAAAGCCGATTAAGAAGCTGAACGGGCCGACTGCCGTGACATTCATCACCGACATCACTACTCGGTACGGCGTGCCGCACAGCATCATCACCGACAACGGCACGAACTTCGCCAAAGGAGCACTGGCACGTTTCTGCGCGACGCAGGGCATCCGACTGGACTTAGCGTCCGTTGCCCACCCGCAGTCAAACGGCCAGGTCGAGCGAGCAAATGGACTCATCCTCTCCGGCATCAAGCCCCGACTGGTTGTACCACTGGAGCGATCGGCCGGCTGCTGGCTCGAAGAGCTGCCGGCTGTCCTCTGGAGTCTGCGCACTACACCCAACAAGTCAACCGGCTTCACTCCATTCTTCCTCGTGTACGGTGCCGAGGCTGTCATCCCAACAGACATCGAGTTCGACTCGCCTCGGATCACCATGTACACGGAGGAGGAAGCCAAAGAAGCAAGAGAAGACGGCGTCGACCTACTGGAAGAAGGCCGGCTGTTAGCCCTCAGCCGGTCCGCCATCTACCAGCAAGGGCTGCGCCGCTACTACAACCGCAAGGTCAAGCCAAGATCCTTCCAAGAGGGCGACCTTGTGCTCCGGCTGATCCAGCGAACAGCCGGCCAGCACAAGCTCTCGGCCCCTTGGGAAGGCCCCTTCGTCGTCAGCAAGGCACTCGGCAACGACTCCTACTACTTGATCGACGCGCAAAAACCAAGAGCACGCAAGAGAGACGACTCCGGCAAGGAGTCGGAGCGACCATGGAACGCAAACCTCCTAAGACGATTTTACAGCTGAAAAGCAGTATGTATCACGCTCCCCTTTTGTATTAAGTACAAACCAACAGGCCCCCCGAACAGTACTCGGGGACTGCCTTTTATTTATCTATGAATGACGAGTGTCATATCCATGAATGTATTATTACATTTTGAATTTTTGTCCGGCACCGGGTTCGACTAGTCGGCCCGGGGACTGGCCGCCTTGAGCTATATCGAAAGTTTTTCCTAAAGTCAGAAAAGTAGTGCGCCGGCTCCCGAGTCCTCTCTTGTTGAAAGTCGCAGCTCAAAGAACTGACTGTCCGACTAGCAAGAGGAAGACAGAAAGGACGCCCACACGAAAAACGGCTAAGGAACAACGAACCTATATAGCAAAGAGACGGCCTCCAAACATGCCTGCCGGCTACCAGAGCAGCCGGCTGGCCGGCTTCCTAAAAAACTTAGCTTTAGTCCAGCAGAGCTAAAGTACTTCCCCCTCCCCAATCGGCCAGGCACTCCCCCGGCTACAGATTGCAGAGCAACTGTTTGACTGGGGAGGCGGCAACCAAGGGAGGGCGGCAAAGGAAAAAGCAGAAGGACAAAAGCAAAAGTACAAGGAAAGGCCAATGCATAAGTTATATATACATAAAGCCGCCAACAGGCCGGCAACAGACATAAGTTCGAATACACCCAGTGGGTGGAATTGTGCGAATTTAACCAAACATTGTTCTAAAGAGTAACAAGACAGGAAAAGCAAAAGACGGCAGACTAGGGCGCGACATGGAGGCCGAGCTGGTCGGTGAAGGCGGCCTCGCCGGCTGAAGGAGTGGCCGCCTAGCGGGTCCCGGCTTGACCACCACCTGCGGCAGGAGGCGTGGAGGCGCGCGACGTGGTGCTAGAGGTGCGGTCAGGCTGAGGCTGGCCGGCTGCTCCACCAGCCGGCTCGGCGTCTTCACCTTCCTCCTCCTCTTCTTCACCCTCGTCGCTGGAGTCGATCTCCTCCGCCGAGTCTTCGCCGTACGCCGGGTCCAGCCCGAACCACTCTTCCGGCTGGGCGACTCCATTGTCGTCCACCTCGGGGGCGAAGACGCTGGTGTCGGTGTAGTCGGCGATCGCCGAAGCCCGCCGAATGATGGCCGGCCGCGCCGGCTCCAGCTCCGTGTCGGCTTGCTGCCGCCAGGTGGCCAGCTGGTCCAGGTTCAGGCCGGGATACCAGGCCTTGACGAACTCCAGCGCCCGCCTGGCGCCGGAGCGAGCCGCCGACGCCTTCCAAGCCTCGAAGCGGCCGACTGCCACCTCCAGCCAGTCGGCGGTCCGACTGGGGGTGCGAGGGACCGCTTGGCCGGGCCAGAGGGCGGCCAAGACCTGCGCCCCGGCACGCTGAAGCCGGCGGAGCAGCCGGTGAGCCGGCTGGATGTGAGCCTGGATCGCCAGGAGCTGTTCCTCCAGCGAGCGGCCGGCGGTTGGCGAGATCTCAAAGCCGGCTTGCCTCTCGCCTGGCGACGGGCCTCGATGGCCTGGTTGGCGGCAGTCGAATAGCCAGGGAAATACTCTGCGCAAGAAGAAGAAAGGAAGAAAGAACACCAAAATCAGAAAACAAGCCAAAGTGGCAGACGGCAAGAAAGGACGGAGAGGTAGGCGGCTTACCGTCAACCAGATCTTCGATCTGGCCGTAGCCAGAGACCAGAGTCTGCCTGGCCTCAGCCCAGCCAGCCGCCTCCGTCTCGAACTCGGCCTGGAGAGTGGCTTCGCGATCCTGCGCAGCCTTCAGCGCCGCCTTGTGGCCTTCCTCCTGGTCGGCCAGCTTCTTGACCAGGCGGTCGCGCTCCTGCACCAAGGCGGCGAGCTCGGCATCCTTGGCACGAAGAGCAGTCTGGGACTCCCCCAGCTGTGCCCTCAGACTGGCGTTGGCCGCTGCAAAGTCGGAAGAAGAAGAAGAACAGTAAGAAATCGTCAAGGAAGATCCGACCCGACTGCTCAGCAGTCGGCCCGAATCTCGGGGACTACACCCAGTGGGTGCGCTGACGCGCCCCCACATGAGATAAAGATCAAGTCACGTACCTCGGCTCTCAGTAAGGTCGGCGGTCTTCTGAGTCAGCTCCCGAGCCTGGGAGTTGAAGGCGGCCGCTCGAAGGTTGTGGTAGTCCTGCAAGATGGACAGAAGACCGAAGTGAGAACAAAAAAAGCAAAGACAAAACCTCCAAGAAGTTCCAAGCCGCCTCCTCAGCAGCCGACTCGGAACTCGGGGACTACACCCAGTGGGTGCGCTGACGCGCCCCCACGGAAGAAATCAAGATCAAGAAAGAAATCAAGAAGAACAAGATGGGAATACTAACCCGGATGGCCGCCCGCGTTGCGAGGAACTCGTCGGTGAACTGCCTCAGCGCCGCGGCTTGGCTTTGGAGCCGGGTCCGGACGTCTTGTGCAGCCACGTTCACCACGGCCGTCCCTCCGCCTGGTGTCCACCCCGAGGTAGCGCTGGCCGCCTCCGCATCTCGGGCCGACGAGCTGGAGCCCACGGCCGGCTGTGGCTCCGACGCGGCCTTCTGCGGCTCCGACGCGGCCTTCCCCGCACGCCGGCTTGGCGGCACCCGGACCGCCACCTCAGCCCTCGCGGCCGGCTCGCCCTCCGCCGACTGTGCAGGCGGCGGATCAGGCTGGCCGCCTTGGGCCGCCCCAGTTGGCGGGGTCGGCTCCGGCGCCTTCTCCAAGATGATGACGTCGTCGCCGCTTCCCCCAGCCCCGGCTGGTCGCCGCTGGCTCCCCCTGGCGAGGGCTCCATGTCCCCAGGCGCCATGACGCGCAGCGGGGTGACCATCAAAACCTCCCCCGCCGCCGCCGCGGCCTCAGCCTCTGCCTGGGCCCTGGCTGCGGCCTCGGCGAGTGCCTTCGCCGCCTCCTCCTCCCGTGCCGCCTGGGCGGCGGCCGCCTTCCGTGCCTCCGCCTCCCGTGCCTCCTGCTCCTCCCGCGCCTCCCGCGCGTTCCTTTCCGTCGCCTCCTGGAGGTCGGCGCGGGGGTCCACGCGGCGGGTGGTGCTCCCAGAGCCCCTTGGCGACTCGACGACGGAGCCGGCAGCCACCCGCTCAAGTGACAACGGAGCTCTGATCGTTGAAGAAAAAGACGAGAGTTCAAGAACCACCAAAGAAAGAAAGAAAGAGAGTACACAGAGAAAGAAAACTTACGCCGACACGGTCTGCGGTTGCTTCACCACTTTGCGGAAACGAGCCGCCTTCGCGGCCGCCTCTTCCCACCTGGTGGCTGCCGCCCCGCCCCTGGGCTTCTTCGTTCGGCTGCCGAATAGACCCTGGGTGGCGCGACGCTTCTGCCCTCCACCCCGAGCAGGCTGCGCGGCGGAGGAGCCCATGCCGTGTCCAGATGCCGGCTGGCGGCGCCGGACGGCTTCGGCTTCATCCTCGTCCGGCCAGTCGTCAAAGGTAGCGGTGAACCCGGAGCCGCCTGCTTCGCCGCCGGCTTGGCCACCGCCCGGTTCGACGGCGTCGTCCATATGGACCGCCCCCAGGTCGGGGTCCTCCAGGTCGTGTTTGGTCCGGTCGGGGACGAAGCGGCGCTCCGCGTCTGACCCGCTGGCCGGCCGAAGCAGAGGGCTCTGTCGAAGAAAAAGCCGACTAAGTCAGAGTCGGCCAAGAGATGCTCGGCAACAAGGCTGAGAAAGAGAGAAAAAGAGACAAGGGGAACATACCGTAGGCGGAGGATTGGCTCGGCTATATGGCTCCTTGCCGAACTGCCACTCTTCAGTGAGTTGGCAGTTTGCAAGGTAGTTCACCATGTAGGCGACCGTTAGGCCCTCCGACTGGACCATCACCCGCAGTCGGGCGATGGCGGCGTTTCCAGCCTGCGACAGCGTCACCGCCCGGAAGGACCACTGGGGCAGCCTGCCCGCTGGTGGGCCGGCTACGTAGGCCGGCAGGTTGATGTAGTCGCCCCGTGGAGCGATGTTCCGCACGTAGAAGTACGACTTCTGCCACTTCTTCACCGATTGGATCAGCGTGATGACGGGGAAGGGGTTGTCGGCGCCCGATCTCCGCGACGCGATGAAGGCGCCAGTATGAGCCGGCACGCCTTTGCTGCGCGTGCCCAGCTTCGACTGGAAGAACTCCCCCCAGAGCTCAAGGGTGGGGAGGACGCCGAGATAGCCCTCGCACAGGGTGACGAAGGCCGACAGCAGCACCACCGCGTTGGGGGTGAGATGGTGCGGCTGGAGCTGATAGAATTCGAGCCAGGAGCGGAAGAAGGCGCTCACTGGCAGGCCGAAGCCGCGCAAGAAGTGCGAGCGGAAGACCACCCGCTCGCCCTCCTGCGGCTCCGGCCTGATTTCCTTCTCCGGCGCGAGGCGGACCTCCACTTTGTCCGCGCTGGGCAGCCGCCGCGTGTCGCGGAGGAAGTCGACGTGGTCGTCATGGACGTTGGAGCCGTCCCAATCCCCGCCAAGCTGCTCTACGGTGGGAGGCATGGCGAAAGCTAGCACGGCGGCGGAGGAGCGTGCGGTGGAAGAGCGCGGCGGCGAGGCGCTGTCGCAAGAACTGGCAAGAGGAAGAAGACGGTGGAAGTAGGAGGAGCGTGCGAGGGCCTGCCGCCCTCCACCTCCCCCTACTTATAGCCTCACGAGGCCGAAGAGGCCGGACGTGGGGGGAGACTTGGGATTAACTACGCCCACTCCCCCCACGTCTCGCGATTATTGCGCGTAAATGCGAGCCGAAACTGCCGCACGGAACGTGCGGGCGGTTTCGGGATACAAAGGATCCGCGCCTGGGCCGGGGCGCGGACGTGGCGGGCCCCCTCCCTGCGGCGACGTCCCGTCACGCGCGTGGGCTGGCAGGCTTTCCGGCCACGTGGTTCGCTGACGGCCCGTGGCCGGCCCGCGGCCCGGTGCACGTGCCAGCGGGTTCCCGCCCTCCGACTCCAGAAGATTTCGACTCAGGCGGCGCGCCTGACCAAGGCCGGCTCCCAGCTGCCGGCTTGTCACGATAGGAAGCTGATCGAGCTTCTCAACCCCCACTCCACCTCGAAGCCCAATCAGCTTCGGGGACTACTGTCGGAGTAAATGGCCACGGGTAGCCTAACCGACTGCCCCTGGTTCTTCTGAAAAAATTATCAGGCCTTCGGGCCTCCAAGCACTCCGAGCATTGGGCCGCCTTCCCTGGCCGGCTACCTCTGAAGCCGACTCCCGGAAGGCGACCCAGCCTCACCAACTCCTCCCCAGGACGACTACGGGGTGGCCGACTCCAAGAAGCCGGCCAAGAAGGACGCCGACTCCTAGGAGCCGGCCGAGACCACAACCACCAAAGCTGTTCCCACATAACGGCGACACGACGGGGTGTGGCCACAGTGCGGCCCACTACCCCCAAAGCCCGAGGCGGGCGTGGCTACAGGAGGCCGTACGGGACGGCCATCTCCCGTGCGGCTCGGCACTGTAGCCATGCTGGCCTCGACGTCACCCACGACCGACTCCCGTACGGCCCGCGGGCGGCGGGCCCCATCAGCCAGAGAGAGGCATGAAGGCGGCCCGGCCTTTCCCAGTCGGCCAAGAGCGTAGCCGGCCTCCAGAAGCCGGCTACTCCCTTCCTCGAAGCAGGAGCCCCATTAAGGAGACAAGACGAGGTAAGGCTACAGTGATAGCCCCCGAGGCGGCCCACTGTAGCCACGCTTACCTCGACAAAGCCCTCGTCATCAGAGGCGCGGCTACAGTAAGCAGCCGCCGACAAGACCCTAGGCGGTGGGGCCGGCCTGTCGACCAAGTAGCCGGAAGCCGGCGGGACCCACCAGCCGACGGGACCCAGCAGCCGGCGGAGAAGCCGGCGAGCGTAGACACTGACGGCTGGGACCAGAGCCCAGCCGGATTACCATTGTACCCCCGGGGGGTAGGCCTATATAAACCCCCCGGTGCACCCATGCAAAGGGTTGGCCTCTGAGCATAGTTGCTTCTAAGCATAGCACACACACACACCATAGATAGAGAGAAGCAAGAGCTAGCCTTGTTCTTCTTCTCCCTTGATCTCAACAGCTCTAGGAGCGATTGTAGCTACCTTTCATCGATCTAGTGATCATGCGGAGACCCCGCAGAGCAGGACTAGGGGTGTTATCTCCTCGGAGAGCCCCGAACCTGGGTAAGATTCGCCGGCGTGCATGTCTTCGCCTCATCCCGTTTCCAGGCACCGGCGACGTTTTATTGGCTCCCACAATGATAAGCCATCCCTTGGCATATGTCGCACCAACCACCCGACATTTGGCGCCCACCATGGGGCCAGGTGCACCGTCGTCTGGAGACCTGTTCTGGACGGGAACCCTCTTCCTCCCCCGCGAGCGCAGCCAGCCTGCTGCGCCCGATGGCGTTTGCCTCGACGCGCTGCAAGGCGTCGACGACGCCTGCGCAGCGAGCCGCCTTGCCGATCTGCTCGCGAGACTCGCATCTCCGACGAGCCTGCGTCCGACGCAGGCACCGACTACCCCGAGAGCCGCCTCGTCAGCCTCCTCGACCAACTTCACGTCTCCAGCGAGCCCGCTGCGGACATGGAGTCGGTCGGCTCCACCGACCCGATGCTCATCGACTCCGACACCGCGTCGCTTGATGCCTACCCTCCGACGTGGTGGTCTTCGACGACCCCTCCCCTCGAGCTGACAGCGGGCAGCAGCGCTATCACGAAGTGCTGGTCATCAGCCACGTCTCCAACTCGGGCGAGAATGCCCGCGACGCTCAGCAAGCGGCGATGCACGACCTCATCTAGTCACTTTCACCATGTTGGCTTAATTTGTGTTCACTACTTTGATAATTTGATATGTGGGCGGATCGGTGCCTAGGTGTTGTTCTTACTTGAACAACCTCCTACTTATGATCGCAAGCATCCGCAACTACGAGGAAAAGTATTAAGATAAAAATCTAACCACAGCATTAAAACTTTTTGGATCCAAATCGGTCCTTACGAAGTAGCGCATAAACTAGGGTTTAAGCTTCTGTCACTCTAGCAACCCATCATCTAATAACTACTCCACAATGCATTCCCTTAGGCAAATATGGTGAAGTGTCATTTTAGTCAACGTTGACATGACACCACTAAGGGAATCACAACATACATACTATCAAAATATCGAACACATATAAAATTCACATGATTACTTGCAACAAGATTTCTCCCGTGACCTCAAGAACAAAAGTAACTACTCAAAAATAACAATCATGCTCAAGATCAGAGGGGTATTAAATAGCATATTGGATCTGAACATATAATCTTCCACCAAATAAACCGTATAGTAATCAACTACAAGATGTAATCAACACTACTAGTCACCCAAAAGTACCAATCTATAGTTCCGCGGTACAAAGATTGAACACAAGAGATGAACTAGGGTTTGAGAGGAGATGGTGATGTTGAGCCCTCCCCAAGATGGGAGAGTTGCTGGTGATGATGATGATGATGATTTCCCCCTCCGGGAGGGAAGTTCCCACGGCGGAATCACTCCGTCGGAGGGCAAAAGTGCTCCTTCCCAAGTTCCGCCTCGAGACGGTGGTGCTTCGTCCCGAAAGTCTTCCTCTTATTTTTTAGGTCAAAATGACTTATATACCAGAAGATGGGCACCGGAGGTGGGCTGGGCTGAGCACAACCCACCAGGGCGCGCCTGGGGGCCTGGCGCGCCCTGGTGTCTTGTGCTCACCAGGTGGCCCCCTCCGGTAGTTATTTCCTCCAGTATTTCTTATTTATTCCATAAAAATTCTCCGTGAAGTTTCAGCTCTTTGGAGTTGTGCATAATAGGTAGCCTGACGTAGCTTTTTCAGGTCCAGATTTCCAGCTGCCGGAATTCTCCCTCTTTGTGTGAACCTTGCATATTATGAGAGAAAAGGCATTAGAATTACTCCAAAAAGCATTATTATGCATTAAAACATTATAAATAACAGTAGGTAAACATGATGCAAAATGGACGTATCAACTCCCCCAAGCTTGGACCTCGCTTGTCCTCGAGCGAAAACCGAAATCGAAAAGCATGTCCACATGCTTAGAGAGAGAGGTGTCGATAAAAACAAAATACGGACGTAGAAGCATCATGTAAATTATTATAACAGCAACAAACTTTAACATAAAACTTTTATCATAGACTTCTCATGAATAAGTAACAATTCATTACAACATCGAAGTATAAAGCATAAACTCTATTGTAAACCAACAAACTATGTTCTCAGTCAACTTTGCAACTATAATTTATCATGTTTTCAAGAAGGGTCACGTATCAGAGCCTTTAGGCAAGTCCACATACTCAACCATCATATATTCTTCTATGATTGCTAACACTCACCGCATACACATGAGCAAAACGTTTCAACCGGACACATAGAAAGATAGGGGCTCATAGTTTCGCCTCCCAACGTATTCACCTCAAGGGTGATGTCAACAATAATAACTCATGCTACCCATATCCAACTGGATATATGTGCCTAAATCTTTCCTCACCACATGATGCTTGCTAAAAGAGAACATAAAAAGGAATAGAGAGAAAAACTATTACTCTTGCATGAAAGTAAATACATAAAAGTAAAAGATAGGCCCTTCGTAGAGGGAAGCAGAGGTTGCCTTTTTGTTTGTATGCTCAATCCCTTAGTGCAAAAGAACGTCACGTTATATTGCCCCTTGTGATAGCAACCTTTATTATGCAGTCTGTCACTTTTATTCTTCGCCATCACAAGTGCGTACAACACTCAATTTTCACTTACACTAAATGATCTAACACTTTCAGAAGCAATTTTTATTGCCTTATTCCACCGATTACAACTTACTTGAAGGATCTTACTCAATCCTTATGTAGGTATGGTGGACTCTTGAAAATAAGATTTGGGTTTAAGGGTTTTTGGATGCACAAGTAGTATCTCTACTTGGTGCGGGATTTTTGGCTAGCAAAGATGAGGGGGCAAGCACCACATGTTGAAGGATCTATGACAATATGACTTCTATGTGAATATGAACAAACATAAATCATCATGTTGTCTTCCTTGTCCAACGTCAACAATTTTGGCATATAATATTTTGATGGGGGCTCACAATCACAAAAGATTTCCAAGATAGTGTATTTGTGTGTGAATCTTCTCTTCCCTTATTAATACTTTCATGAATTGCGTCATTGACCAATGCTATGTTTGTCAATCTCTAATAAAATTTTCTACTTACACTCTTCCTTATGTGATGTCATTACTTACCATAAGATTAGCATATGATCTTTTTCATTTATTTCCTTTCCTTTTTTGTTGAACATGAAAGTAAACAAAACAAAACTCCAACTAAACTTTATTATATATCTCGCATACGATTACAAAGATAGATCACTAAGCAAACTCTCGAAAAGAAAGGATTGAACTAAACTTTTATTCATCTAAAGCAAAAGATAACTATGGATCAAACTAAGGTAAATAAAGGCAAAAGATAGTGGAGGTGATACGATACCGGGGCACCTCCCCAATCTTGGCGCAAGCCAAGGGGAGTGCCCATACCCGATACTCAATTTTCTTTTGGTGATGAAGAAGGAGGTGGTGGTGATGAAGTGGTAGCAATCTTGTCCAATATATCTCCGAATGCCTCTCTTAAACTGTGAATCTCCCGAAGAGCTTGATGAAGCAATTCAGTGTTCTTCTCCACTTTAGCCATGATATGCTTATTTTCTGGACCCCAAGAGTTTGTTCCTGCATCACTTTCTCTCGGACGAGATATGTCCCAATTGGACGGTATATGCACACGCGAAGTGTTTTCAAACCCATACACTAGTACAACGAGCTGCTAAACAAACGGTTTTTAACCCCTTTCCGCGTCGGCCTTTGGAACCGTCGCCAAGTGAGTGTGGGCGATAGGGGGGGTCCATCCCACACGACCTAGAAACCGTCGGGGATATGCCCTCCTGGCACACACGCTCGGCAAAATGAGGTCGTGTGCGACCGATGAGCACTCGAATACAGAAATACGTACAGTAGTGCTAAAAAAATACAATTATATAGGCGAAATCATTTCTGGTCGTAAGTACATCCCACACAGTCAGCCAACGCTAAACGTTTCTGTTCGTATATATATCCCACACAGTCGCTCCAAGAAAACGTTTCGGTTCGCAAGTACATCACACACAATTTTCCCGGTTAAATCGTTTGTGATAGCGTTTCCATTGCACACGGTATTAACAATTTTATCGTTTGCGTTATTGAATTCATCACACACGGTGCCTAGAAGAAACTGTGTGTCAAGGGCTGTCCATCACACACAGTTTTTATGTGGTCAACGTTTGCGCCAGGTGGCCTAACACAAACAGTTTTCAAGAGGATGTCGTGTGTGATTGTTCATTAATCCAACATGGTTTATTCCTAGAAACTGTGTGCGTTATTGAATGCATCGCACACGGTTTTTTCTCAATAACCGTTTGCAATAGAAAAACCCAATTAGCAGGCTAATTATTCGATTATTCATAATCCATTTATTAATCTAATTGACATTTCGTATTAAGCACACAATATATTTGATTTTCATAATTGAAATACATCCGAGTACAACATCATATAGCTTCAGCACTGAGCTACCCCATTACACAACTACACCAGGACCAAGTTTCACTTGCAACATCTATAACCTTTCGAAATTAGCATCATAGACGGTACATAGACAGATGTATCTCACCTGGAAAACTGCTGAAGCAGAAGGCGAATATCGAGCCTTCATTGATGTTGAAGGTATTTGTAACTTTAGGCCAGTGCCTGTGGATGATTGACCGTCCATCCTTAGTCCTCTTCAGGAACACTTCAATATTGAACTGTGGGTATTGTATGAATACCTTCCTCGCCTCCTGACCATACAGGTGGTTTGAGAGGTAATCATCACTGAACTGCTTTGGAAAGGCCTGAAAACAAGGATGTGCATAAATATCTTCTCTATATTGGAAATGGGGCAAAGGAATAAAAAAGTCAAGGTATAATAGTTAGTACCATCCTGTAGTGAACTGATGTCTTCTTCATTGTGCAGACAAAGATCTTGTTGTTTTTTGTCGCTAATTTATTTATCCTAACAATCTTTCTGAGTTTCTTCACTTGACTGATATTCATAGACAACTCATTTCCAAATATCCAAAAAGGGTCGAACAGTGTTTCAAAACCTCTGACAGCGGGACCTACATGTGCAAGACCAAATTGTTAAAAACCTAAATATTAGAATGGTTCCTGCAATTGCACAATAATGTGCTATTGGACAACGAACCATGCACGTGCTAACCTCGATTGTAAACCTCAGTGCTTCCCATTGTTTCCCTGTAACACATATAAGGTAGTTAGTCATCAGGTTAAGTAAGGGTTCGCATGCTATCAGTAAAATATGTTGATGAAAAATAAGCACATTGTAGATTCATCAGATTAATTCAAGCCACATGGAAAACCCATTTATCCAAACCAAGCATGATTAAGAACTAGGAAATATAGCACTTGTATATGTTTCTCATGTATTAAGTGCAGCCAAATTTGATTTATTCCTCACATGGCATACAATAGCAGAATGCAGCCACAACAATTGAACATCGATTGCTGAATTAAACCAAGCAGTTAACTAAACACCACAACAAATGAACCAAACATTAACTGAGCACCACATTGCACAATATAACATACTCCTAATAGAAGATCAGATAGTTAACCAAATCAAGCGTGCTTAACAACTTAGAAATATAGCAATTGTATTTGTTTCTCATGTATTTAGTACAGCCAAATTCGATTTATTCCTCACATGGTATACAATAACAGAATGCAGCCACAACAATTGAACATCGCATTGCAAAATTGAACCAAGCAGTTAACTAAACACCACAACAAATGAACCAAACGTTAACTGAGCACCACATTGCATAATATAACATACTCGTAATAGAAGATCAGACAGTTAACCAAACCAAGCATGCTTAACAACTTGGAAATGTTGCACCCTAAAGAATTGAACATCACATTTGCAGAATTGAACTAAGTAGTTAACTGAACACCACATTGCACGACATATAGAACATATACACTATAGCATAAGATTGCATGGTAAAAGTAGATAGCACAATTCACTAGAATTTGTTAAGGAAAGGCAGTAGCTAGCAACGATGGCCTCGAGAAAACGCCACGAACTATCATTTAAAGCAGCCAACCGCGTCGCGACGTCGGCGTGCAAGGCGTCAACGGTGGCCTCGACGGCAAGGTGCTCCTCCAAGATCTGGGGGTCGGCACGAATGGCAGCCATCGCGACCTCATCGGTGCGTGCAGCCACGATTTGCTTCTCCGCTGCCAAATGCTCCTTGAGATCTTGGCTATACTGCGTGCACCATGGCTTAGGGCGGCGCTTATTTGGTGGAGGGGTCGGTGATTTGGGTGGAAGGTGTGGTGCTCGCGCCGGCGGTCGGGGCATGTGGGATGTGGAAGGAGGAGGAGGATGGGGGTCGGGTGTGGATTACCTGCCTGGATAGGCGAGGCCGAGCAGCGTGAAGGAGGGTCGCCGGTGAGGAGGCGGCGCTGCAAGCAAGGAGTGAAGGTTTCAACTTGGAAAGGAAGGTGGAAACAGGGGAAATGTGGCTTTTGGTAAGGGGGAGGGGGCGGGGAGGTAGATATTTCCGCGGAAGCCAAAAATTTGGAATCGCTTCAGCGAAAAAACTGGCGCGCAAAGTGTCATCAGACACGGTCCCTTATTCAGAACTGTGTACAATATGTGAACATCACAAACGATTCAGATAGCTTAACCCGTGTGTGTTGAGTTTGAACATCAAAATTTTTGCTTCAAATTTCCCTGGTTACAGTGGTCATCCACGTCATTGCATAATTTGGGTACACAAAGGAGACTAACTTCTTAATCGAGCAAGTTCAGCAATTAAACAGAGCTAGCTGACCTAAACATTACTCTAACAAATTAAAGATCGGCGCTCTTAATTAAACAAAACAAAGAGTACTACTATGGCTGCTGCTCGTCGATCTCCGCCGCCGCCTCCATGTCCAGCTCGTTCCCGACGGTCTCCTGGGGAAGGGGCTCCATGGCATCAACTGCACCATACTCGGGAAGCATCTGGCCATTCGCGTCCGCCATATGTTTGGCATAGGCCGCCACGAGCTGGGCGTGGACGGTCGCGATCTGGGCTCTGGCAAGCTACGTCGTGGCAAGGTATGCCGCGCAGGAACGAACGACAGCTTGAACTCTCTCGGCGATTGCCAGCTCTTCGGCCGTGGGTTGCCGACCGTTGTCGGAGAAGCTTCGTTCGATTTGTGCGGTGACCGCCATGAGCTGGGCGTCGACGGCCTCGACTGTTGGAAATATGCCCTAGAGGCAATAATAAAATGGTTATTATTATATTTCCTTGTTCATGATAATTGTCTATTGTTCATGCTATAATTGTGTTATCCGGAAATCGTAATACATGTGTGAATACATAGACCACAACATGTCCCTAGTGAGCCTCTAGTTGACTAGCTCGTTGATCAATAGATGGTTACGGTTTCCTCACCATGGACATTGGATGTCATTGATAACGGGATCACATCATTAGGAGAATGATGTGATGGACAAGACCCAATCCCAAGCATAGCACTAGATCATGTAGTTCGTTTGCTAAAGCTTTTCTAATGTCAAATATCATTTCCTTAGACCATGAGATCGTGCAACTCCCGGATGCCGTAGGAATGCTTTGGGTGTACCAAACGTCACAACGTAACTGGGTGGCTATAAAGGTGCACTACAGGTATCTCCGAAAGTGTCTGTTGGGTTGGCACGAATCGAGACTGGGATTTGTCACTCCGTATGACGGAGAGGTATCTCTGGGCTCACTCGGTAATACATCATCATAATGAGCTCAATGTGACCAAGTAGTCGGTCACGGGATCATGTATTACGGAACGAGTAAAGTGACTTGCCGGTAACGAGATTGAACGAGGTATTGGGATACCGACGATCGAATCTCGGGCAAGTAACGTACCGATTGACAAAGGGAATTGTATACGGGATTGCTTCAATCCTCGACATCGTGGTTCATCCGATGAGATCATCGTGGAACGTGTGGGAGCCAACATGGGTATCCAGATCCCGCTGCTGGTTATTGGCTAGAGAGGTGTCTCGGTCATGTCTGCATGATTCCCGAACCCGTAGGGTCTCCACACTTAAGGTTCGATGACGCTAGGGTTATAAGGAAGGTTTGTATGTGATTACCGAATGTTGTTCAGAGTCCTGGATGAGATCCCGGACGTCACGAGGAGTTCCGGAATAGTCCGGAGACGAAGATTTATATATGGGAAGTCCTTATTCGGTCGCCAGAAGTGTTCGGGGGTATATCGGTATTGTACCGGGACCACCGAAAGGGTTCCGGGGGTCCACCGGGAGGGTCCACCTGCCCCGGAGGGCCCTATGGGCTGAATATAGAGGAGAATCAGCCCCTAGGTGGGCTGGGCGCCAAACCCCCCTAGGGCCCATGCGCCTAGGGTTGGGGGGAAACCCTGGAGGGGGCGCCCCCTTGGCTTGGGGGGCAAGCCTTCCCCCCTTGGCCGCCGCCCCCCCTCTAGATCCATCTGGAGGGGGCCGGCCCCCTCTCCCTTGCCACTATAAATAGAGGGGGGGGGGTGGTGGGAGGGCAGCCGCACCACATCCAAGGCGCAGCCCCTTCCCTCCCCAACACCTCTCCTCCTCCGCGTGAGCTTGGCGAAGCCCTGCCGGAGAACTGCCACTCCACCACCACCACGCCGTCGTGCTGCTGTTGGAGCCTTCTTCCTCGACCTCTCCCTCCTCCTTGCTGGATCAAGGCGCGGGAGACATCACCGGGCTGCACGTGTGTTGAACGCGGAGGCACCGTTGTTCGGTGCTTGGATCGGATTCTGCCGCGATCTGAATCGCTACGTGTACGACTCCTCCAACCGCGTTCTTGCAACGCTTCCGCATCACGATCTTCAAAGGTATGAAGATGCACTCCCCTCTCGTTGCTAGTAAACTCCACAGATTGATCTTGGTGATGCATAGAATTTTTTTAATTTCTGCAACGATCCCCAACAGTGGTATCAGAGCTAGGTTTATGCGTAGTTTCTATGCACGAGTAGAACACAAGTTGTTGTGGGCGTCGATTTTGTCAATTTACTTCCGTTACTAGTCTTATCTTGATTCGGCGGCATCGTGGGATGAAGCGGCCCGGACCGACCTTACACGTACGCTTACGTGAGACAGGTTCCACTGACTGACATTCACTAGTTGCATAAGGTGGCTAGTGGGTGTCTGTCTCTCCCACTTTAGTCGGATCGGATTCGATGAAAAGGGTCCTTATGAAGGGTAAATAGAAATTGGCATATCACGTTGTGGTTTTGGCGTAGGTAAGAAACGTTCTTGCTAGAAACCTATAGCAGCCACGTAAAAATTTGCAACAACAATTAGAGGACGTCTAACTTGTTTTTGCAGCAAGTGTCATGTGATGTGATATGGCCAGAAGGATGTGATGAATGATATATGTGATGTATGAGATTGATCATGTTCTTGTAATAGGAATCATGACTTGCATGTCGATGAATATGACAACCGGCTGGAGCCATAGGAGTTGTCTAAATTTATTTATGACCTGCGTGTCAACTGGAACGTCATGTAATTACTTTACTTTATTGCTAACCGTTAGCCATAGTAGTAGAAGTAATAGTTGGCGAGACAACTTCATGAAGACACGATGATGGAGATCATGGTGTCATGCCGGTGACGATGATGATCATGGCGCCCCGAAGATGGAGATCAAAAGGAGCAAAATGATATTGGCCATATCATGGCACTATTTGATTGCATGTGATGTTTATCATGTTTTACATCTTATTTGCTTAGAATGACGGTAGCATAAATAAGATGATCCCTCGCTAAAATTTCAAGAAAGTGTTCCCCCTAACTGTGCACCATTGCGAAGGTTCGTTGTTCTGAAGCACCACGTGATGATCGGGTGTGATAGGTTCTAACGTTCGCAACTAACGGGTGTAAGCCAGATTTACACACGCAATACACTTAGGTTGACTTGACGAGCCTAGCATGTACAGACATGGCCTCGGAACACAAGAGACCGAAAGGTCGAGCATGAGTCGTATAGCAGATACGATCAACATGAAGATGTTCACCGATGATGACTAGTCCGTCTCACGTGATGATCGGACACGACCTAGTTGACTCGGATCGTGTATCTCTTAGATGACTAGAGGGATGTCTGTCTCAGTGGGAGTTCATTAATAATTTGATTAGATGAACTTAATTATCAAGAACTTAGTCTAAAACCTTTACAATATGTCTTGTAGATCAAATGTCCCACGCTAATGTCAACCTCAACTTCAACGCGTTCCTAGAGAAAACCAAGCTGAAAGACGATGGTAGCAACTATACGGACTGGGTCCGGAACTTGAGGATCATCCTCATAGCTGCCAAGAAAGCATATGTCCTGGAAGCACCGCTAGGTGAAGCACCCGTCCCAGCAAACCAAGACGTTATGAACGCCTGTCAAACACGTGTTGATGATTACTCCCTGGTTCAGTGCGGCATGCTTTACAGCTTAGAACCGGGGCTCCAAAAGCGTTTCGAGCAGCACGGAGCATATGAGATGTTCCAAGAGCTGAAAATGGTTTTCCAAGCTCATGCCCGGGTCGAGAGATATGAAGTCTGCGACAAGTTCTATAGTTGTAAGATGGAGGAGAATAGTTCCGTCAGCGAAAACATACTCAAAATGTCTGGGTTGCACAACCGCTTGTCTCAGCTGGGAGTTAATCTCCCGGATGACGCGGTCGTTGACAGAATCCTTCAGTCGCTCCCACCTAGCTACAAGAGCTTTGTGATGAACTTCAATATGCAGGGGATGGAAAAGACCATTCCTGAGGTATATTCGATGCTGAAATCAGCGGAGGTGGAGATCAAAAAGGAACATCAAGTGTAGACGGTGAATAAAACCACTAAGTTCAAGAAAGGCAAGGGTAAAAAGACCTTCAAGAAAGATGACAAGGGAGTTGCCGTGCCCGGTAAGCAAGCTACCGGGAAGAAGACAAAGAATGGACCCAAGCCTGAGACTGAGTGCTTTTATTTCAAGGGAAACGGTCACTGGAAGCGGAACTGCCCCAAGTACTTAGCGGACAAGAAGGCTGGCAACACCAAAGGTATATGTGATATACATGTTATTGATGTGTACCTTACCAGTACTCGTAGTAGCTCCTGGGTATTTGATACCGGTGCGGTTGCTCATATTTGTAACTCAAAATAGGAGCTGTGGAATAAGCGGAGACTGGCGAAGGACGAGGTGACGATGCGCGTCGGGAATGGTTCCAAGGTCGATGTGATCGCCGTCGGCATGCTATATCTCTACATTTACCTACGGATTAGTTTTAAACCTCAATAATTGTTATTTAGTGCCAGCTTTGAGCATGAACATTGTATCTGGATCTCGTTTAATGCGAGATGGCTACTCATTTAAATCTGAGAATAATGGTTGTTCTATTTATATGAGAGATATGTTTTATGGTCATGCCCCGCTGGTCAATGGTTCATTCTTATTGAATCTCGAACGTACGTGATGTTACACATATTCATAGTGTGAATGCCAAAAGATGTAAGGTTGATAATGGTAGTCCCACATACTTCTGGCACTGCCGCCTTGGTCACATTGGTGTCAAACGCATGAAGAAACTCCATGCAGATGGACTTTTGGAGTCTCTTGATTATGAATCGTTTGACACGTGCGAACCATGCCTCATGCGCAAAATGACCAAGACTCCGTTCTCCGGAACAATGGAGCGAGCAACCAACTTATTGGAAATCATACATACTGATGTGTGCGGTCCAATGAGCGTTGAGGCTCGCGGTGGTTATCGTTATGTTCTCACCCTCACCGATGACTTAAGTAGATATGGGTATGTCTACTTAATGAAACACATGTCTGAGACCTTTGAAAAGTTCAAGGAATTTCAGAGTGAGGTTGAGAATCAACGTGACAGGAAAATAAAGTTCTTACGATCAGATCGTGGGGGAGAATATTTGAATCATGAATTTAGCACGCACTTAAGGATATGTGGAATTGTTTCACAACTCACGCCGCCCAGAACGCCTCAGCGTAATGGTGTGTCCGAACGTCGTAATCGCACTCTGTTGGACATGGTGTGATCTATGATGTCTCTTACCGACCTACCGCTATCATTTTGGGGATAGGCTTTAGAGACTGCTGCATTCACTTTAAATAGGGCTCCGTCGAAATTCGTTGAGACGACACCGTATGAATTATGGTTTGGGAAGAAACCTAAGTTGTCGTTTCTAAAAGTTTGGGGATGCGATGCTTATGTCAAGAAACTTCAACCTGAAAAGCTCGAACCCAAGTTGGAAAAATGCATCTTCATAGTATACCCGAAGGAAACCAGGTATACCTTCTACCTAAGATCCGAAGGCAAGATCTTCGTTGCAAAGAACGGGTCCTTTCTGGAGAAAGAGTTTCTCTCGAAAGAAGTAAGTGGGAGGAAAGTGGAACTTGATGAGATGACTCTTCTCGAACTAGAAAGTAGCGCAACACAAGAAAATGTTTCTGTGATGCCTGCACCGGCTAGAGAGGAGGTTAATGATGACGATCATGATCAAGTTACCACTGAACTTCGTAGGTCCACAAGGACACGTTCCGCACCAGAGTGGTACGGCAACCCTGTCCTGTAAATCATGTTGTTAGACAACGGTGAACCTTCGAACTATGAAGAAGCGATGGTGGGCCCGGATTCCGACAAATGGCTTGAAGCCATGAAATCCAAGATAGGATCCATGTATGAAAACGAAGTATGGACTTTGACTGACTTGCCCGATGATCGGCGAGCCATAGAAAATAAGTGGATCTTTAAGAAGAAGACATACGCGGATGGTAATGTGACCATCTATAAGGGTCGGCTTGTCGCTAAGGGTTATCGACAAGTTCAAGGGGTTGACTACGATGAGACTTTCTCACCCGTAGCGAAGCTGAAGTCCGTCCGAATCATGTTAGCAATTGCCGCGTTCTATGATTATGAGATATGGCAAATGGACGTCAAAATGGCATTCCTTAATGGTTTCCTTAAGGAAGAATTGTATATGATGCAGCCAGAAGGTTTTGTCGATCCTAAGAATGCTGACAAGGTGTGCAAGCTCCAACGCTCAATCTATGGGCTGGTGCAAGCATCTCGGAGTTGGAACATCCGCTTTGATGAGATGATCAAAGCGTTTGGGTTTACGCAGACTTATGGAGAAGCCTGTGTTTATAAGAAAGTGAGTGGGAGCTCTGTAGCGTTTCTCATATTATATGTGGATGACATACTATTGATGGGAAATGATATAGAATTCTTGGAAAGCATAAAGGCCTACTTGAATAAGTGTTTTTCAATGAAGGACCTTGGAGAAGCTGCTTATATATTAGGCATCAAGATCTATAGAGATAGATCAAGACGCCTCATTGGTCTTTCACAAAGCACGTACCTTGACAAGATATTGAAGAAGTTCAATATGGATCAGTCCAAGAAGGGGTTCTTGCCTGTATTGCAAGTCGTGAGATTGAGCACGGCACAATGGCCGACCACGGCAGAAGATAGAGAAAAGATGAGTGTCATCCCCTATGCCTCGGCCATAGGGTCTATTATGTATGCCATGCTGTGTACCAGACCTAATGTAAACCTTGCCGTAAGTTTGGTAGGAAGGTACCAAAGTAATCCCGGCATGGAACACTGGACAGCGGTCAAGAATATCCTGAAGTACCTGAAAAGGACTAAGGATATGTTTCTCGTTTATGGAGGTGACGAAGAGCTCGTCGTAAAGGGTTACGTCGACGCTAGCTTCGACACAGATCTGGATGACTCGAAGTCACAAACCGGATACGTGTATATTTTGAATGGTGGGTCAGTCAGCTGGTGCAGTTGCAAGCAAAGCGTCGTGGCGGGATCTACATGTGAAGCGGAGTACATGGCAGCCTCGGAGGCAGCACATGAAGCAATCTGGATGAAGGAGTTCATTACCGACCTAGGAGTTATTCCCAATGCGTCGGGCCCGATGACTCTCTTCTGTGACAACACTGGAGCTATTGCCCTGGCCAAGGAGCCCAGGTTTCACAAGAAGACCAGGCATATCAAGCGTCGCTTCAACTCCATTAGTGAAAATGTTCAAGATGGAGACATAGATATTTGTAAAGTGCATACAGACCTGAATTTCGCAGATCCGTTGACTAAACCTCTTCCACGAGCAAAACATGATCAACACCAGAACTCTATGGGTGTTCGATTCATCACAATGTAACTAGATTATTGACTCTAGTGCAAGTGGGAGACTGTTGGAAATATGCCCTAGAGGCAATAATAAAATGGTTATTATTATATTTCCTTGTTCATGATAATTGTCTATTGTTCATGCTATAATTGTGTTATCCGGAAATCGTAATACATGTGTGAATACATAGACCACAACATGTCCCTAGTGAGCCTCTAGTTGACTAGCTCGTTGATCAATAGATGGTTACGGTTTCCTGACCATGGACAATGGATGTCATTGATAACGGGATCACATCATTAGGAGAATGATGTGATGGACAAGACCCAATCCCAAGCATAGCACTAGATCGTGTAGTTCGATTGCTAAAGCTTTTCTAATGTCAAGTATCATTTCCTTAGACCATGAGATCGTGCAACTCCCGGATGCCGTAGGAATGCTTTGGGTGTACCAAACGTCACAATGTAACTAGGTGCTATAAAGGTGCACTACAGGTATCTCCGAAAGTGTCTGTTGGGTTGGCACGGATCGAGACTGGGATTTGTCACTCTGTATGACGGAGAGGTATCTCTGGGCCCACTCGGTAATGCATCATCATAATGAGCTCAATGTGACCAAGTAGTTGGTCACGGGATCATGTATTACGAAACGAGTAAAGTGACTTGCCGGTAACGAGATTGAATGAGGTATTGGGATACCGACGATCGAATCTCGGGCAAGTAACGTACCGATTGACAAAGGGAACTGTATACGGGATTGCTTGAATCCTTAACATCGTGGTTCATCCGATGAGATCATCGCGGAACGTGTGGGAGCCAACATGGGTATCCAGATCCCGCTGCTGGTTATTGGCTAGAGAGGTGTCTCGGTCATGTCTGCATGATTCCCGAACCCGTAGGGTCTACACACTTAAGGTTCGATGACGCTAGGGTTATAAGGAAGGTTTGTATGTGATTACCAAATGTTGTTCGGAGTCTCGGATGAGATCCCGGACGTCACGAGGAGTTCCGGAATGGTCTGGAGACGAAGATTTATACATGGGAAGTCCTTATTCGGTCGCCGGAAGTGTTCGGGGGTATATCGGTATTGTACCGGGACCACCGAAAGGGTTCCGGGGGTCCACCGGGAGGGTCCACCTGCCCCAGAGGGCCCTATGGGCTGAATATAGAGGGGAACCAGCCCCTAGGTGGGCTGGGCGCCAACCCCCCCCCTAGGGCCCATGCGCCTAGGGTTGGGGAGAAACCCTGGAGGGGGCGCCCCCTTGGCTTGGGGGGCAAGCCTTCCCCCTTGGCCGCCGCCCCCCTCTAGATCCATCTGGATGGGGCCGGACCCCCTCTCCCTTTCCCCTATAAATATAGGGGGGGTGGGAGGGCAGCCGCACCACATCCAAGGCGCAGCCCCTCCGCTCCCCAACACCTCTCCTCCTCCGCGTGAGCTTGGCGAAGCCCTGCCGGAGAACTGCCACTCCACCACCACCACGCCGTCGTGCTGCTGTTGGAGCCTTCTTCCTCAACCTCTCCCTACTCCTTTCTGGATCAAGGCGCGGGAGACGTCACCGGGCTGCACATGTGTTGAACGCGGAGGCACCGTTGTTCGGTGCTTGGATCGGATTCTGCCGTGATCTGAATCGCTACGTGTACGACTCCTCCAACCGCGTTCTTGCAATGCTTCCGCATCGCGATCTTCAAAGGTATGAAGGTGCACTCCCCTCTCGTTGCTAGTAAACTCCATAGATTGATCTTGGTGATGCGTAGAAATTTTTTAATTTCTGCAACGATCCGCAACATCGACATGGTAGTGGGCGGCCTCCATCAGGGCTAAGGCCGCCGCTGCGGAACGGACAGCTGCTGTGCCGCTCTCGCCAGTTGCTATCCCCGAGGCAGATGTTGCTGCCGCCGCCTGAGAAGAAACAACGGCCGTTTGGGCTGCCTTGGCCGCCGGGACGCAGAATGCGGTCGCCCTCACGAAGCTTGTTATTACGCGCCTGGCGGCTGTAGCTCGTGCTCTCGCCGGAGTGGGCCGCCGAAGTTGCCGTCATGACATGGGTCCACGTCCCCATCTTTCACCGCGACGAATGAACAGTGAAATGATATTTGGGGAGTGAGCTAGTGTGCTTGACACGCCGGCTGTGGACTATAGCCGACGCACCTTCTCGCGTAAGCCATAGGCGTACTATGCACCGACGGTGCTCCAAGATATTTTGTGCTGCATCTTACACGGTTGGTGATAATAAACTGTGTGCGATCTATTTGATTTATGGTCTTGATATGAATTACGTAATGGGGTCACAGCTACAAAGGATGGTGTTTGAATTGTTAGAAGTTTTATCTACAGTGAACATGCAACTATAGGTGTGTCGTCAATAAAATTGGAATTATTCAGGGTTCGTTTGGACGTTTTTATACACTAACTTGGTTTTGTAGGCATTTCAGGTGCATAATTCTAATTTGAACTACATGCACATGCTCCAGTGCATATAAACGGGTTGAAAAATCAAATATGTGTCCTTGGTTGCATGCTTAGGTCCCATGCAAGAAATGGGAATGAATGTCACACACCCTGCCACCGTCACTCGGCCGCAAGCATTGAGATACCTGGTTTTTAAATTCTAGTAAATCCAAAACTCGTTCGAAATTCATGCAACTTGGCATGCTATCATGGAGCGGCATCAACATGTCGTGGTAAAAAATTTGTCCCATTTGGGGCAGGTTTGGGTATAAGCTTCTCACAAACCAGAGCTTCTCACAACAAGCATGATGGTTTCGGTAGGGAACATGCCACCTTTGGGGACGAAACGATATCCGTTGCCTCTTATTGCTTTCAAATTTTCTGAGTGTCAACATAGAACAACAGGAGTGTTGTGTTCAATTTTGGAATTTTTCAGGGTTCGTTTGGACATTTTTATAAATTAACTGGGTTTCCCAGGCATTTTATGCGCATAATTCAAATTTGAACTACATGCACATGCTCTAGTGCATATAAACTGGTTGAAAAATCAAATATGTGTCCTTGGTTGCATGCTTAGGTCCGATGCAAGAAATGGGAATGAATTTCAAACACCCTGCCACCATCACTCAGGCGCAAACATTGAGATACCTGGTTTTTAAATTCTAGTAAATCCAAAATCGTCTGAAATTCATGAAACTTGGCATGCTATCATGGAGCGGCATCAACATGACGTGGTAATTTTTTTGTCCCATTTGGGGCAGGTTTGGGTTTAAGCTTCTCACAAACCAGAGCTTCTCACAACAAGCGTGATGGTTTCGGTAGGGAACGTGCCACCTTTGGGGACGAAACGATATCCGTTGCCTCTTATTGCTTTCAAATTTTTTCGAGTGTCAACATAGAACAACTGGAGTGTTGTGTTCAATTTTGGAATTTTTCGGGGTTCGTTTGGAAATTTTTATACATTAACTGGGTTTCCTAGGCATTTTATGTGCATAATTCAAATTTGAACTACATGCACATGCTCTAGTGCATATAAACTGGTTGAAAAATCAAATATGTGTCCTTGGTTGCATGCTTAGGTCCCATGCAAGAAATGGGAATGAATTTCAAACACCCTGCCACCGTCACTCGGCCGCAAACATTGAGATACATGGCTTTTAAATTCTAGTAAATCCAAAACTCGTCCGAAATTCATGAAACTTGGCATGCTATCATGGAGCAGCATCAACATCCTGTGGTAAAATTTTTGTCCCATTTGGGGCAGGTTTGGGTATAAGCTTCTCACAAACCTTAGCTTCTCACAACAAAGCGTGATGGTTTTGGTAGGGAACGTGCCACCTTTGGGGACGAAACGATATCCGTTGCCTCTTATTGCTTTCAAAAAATTTCTAGTGTCAACATAGAACAACAGGAGTGTTGTGTTTACTTTTGGATTTTTTCGGGGTTCGTTTGTACATTTTTATACATTAACTGGGTTTTCTAGGCATTTCATGTGCATAATTCAAATTTGAACTACATGCACAAGCTCCAGTGCATATAAATTGGTTGAAAAATGAAATCTGTGTCCTTCGGGGCATGCTTAGGTACCATTCAAGAAATGGGAGTCAATTTCAAACACCAGGGCACTGTTGATTGCCGGCAAAACATTGAGATACTTTGTTTTTAAATTCTAGTAAATCCAAAACTTGTTTGAAATTCATCGCAAACGTTTTAGTTAGAACACCCGTATGCAAACCGACAGCTTCCCCAGGAAGCCAAGGGAAAATGTGCCGAGCAGGATTTGTGCAGCTCTTGATCGCAAACGTTTTAGATAGAACACCCGTATGCAAAGTGAGAGCTATGGTCTTCCCCCTTAAGTCGAGGGAAAATCCGCAGCGCAGGCTTTGTGCATCCCTTCAACGCAAACAGTTGTTTTGGATGACCCGTGTGCAACCACGTACAAACAATTTGGTAAGATGCATATGTCATATTGGGTATGTTGCCATTTGTCAAACTGGAAAGATTTACATTTGTTGATCTAATAACGTTGCCATTTGTCAATCCTTGTAACACTGCGATTTGTCAAAATATGCAGCTAGAAATCACTAGCACCATCTAATTCATAGACTAAGCAGTCGTTCTTAATTTATACAAACAGTTCAACTCGACAGTTGAACCGACCAAACTTCTCCCCAATTGTTGCCAACCACGTACTGAAAGAGCTAGTTCAACTATATATACTAGCTAATTTTAAGTACGTTGTACAGTTCGACCACACATCTATAGTCAGATGAACTGAACAAAATAGCCCCTAAATACTACTACTACCACGGAGGGGCTTTGTGCTACTTCTGGCAGCCTCTCCTCTGCCGAGCGCACTCAGTAAGAGCCAGAGGAGGAGGAGGAGCCTACCGACGAGCTGGACAAATGCAATACGGTGCCTGCCGCTGCTGCACGTTCAGCGACGCTCGCCAGCTCGAACGCCCACTGCCGCTCCAGATGATCCCTCTCGAAGCGGCCGGACTGCTCGTAGATCTCCTAATTCCTCGCCTCTGCGTCGGCGTGTGCTGCGGCCACGGCTGCGGTAAGGCTCTTTGCATGCTCGACGAGGCGCTCCTCCTCCTCCCGCAGGAACTCGATGTAGCGCGCAAGGTCGCCGACGCACGTGCGGGCCTCCACCTCCGCCTCCCGCCTTCGGGCATCGGTGGCGGAGCGGGTGATAATCCCGGCGGTCGACGGTGGGCTGGCAGCCACGGCGGCCGATGATGGGGTGGCAGCCACGACCACCACCTCCCACCTTCGGGCTGCGGTGGCGGAGCGGGTGATGGCCACGGTGGCTGGCAGTGGGGTGGCGGCCACAACGGCCACCTCCCGCCTTCGGGCCACGGCGGCGGAGCGGGAGATGGCCCTGGCTTTCGACGGTGGTGTGGCGGTAACGGCGGCCGGCAACAGCTGCCGACGGGCAGCGGCGGCGGAGCGTGTGGTGGGTGTTCCGCGCATACCCAACAGGGACGCCACGCGCACTACACTACGCCGGGGACTGCGCCGCCGCCGCGGTGTAGCCTCCCAGCTGGAGCAGTCCTCTGATGACGGCGGAGTGGCTGAACGACGACGACAGACCGGTGCCATTGGTGATTGTGGGAGAAGCAGACGAGATAAGCTACAGGGATGGAGGGGAAAATGCGACGCGGGACCCACCGGTCGTGAGGGTTTTTACAGCAGGCCGGTAAGCATTGGGATTTTGGGGGATTTCACCGAGTTAGGCGGGAAGCTTGCGCGGGAACCTGCGAGGTTGCGCGGGAACGGGCTCACCGGCGATTCATTGGCGCCACCGTTCGGCCAAAAGAATGCCCCTGCGCGCTGCGCAAGCTTGCGCTGTAAGCCGTCTGCGGCAGCGGGGTGACAAGACGTGCGAGAGGAGGACGAAAGGACACATACACATACGGTTAATAAAAAACGTTTGCGATTTAGTTACCTACTATACCCCCGTCCTGGTTTATAAGTAGGATTTAACTAATAAAATACAAATGCATCTCGCCAAAGATTATATCGTTCGAGTTGTATTTGAACATAGTTTCTAGCTATACAATTTTTTTAACATGCATTAACACTTTTTTGGTTAAATTTAAGGTCATATACCAGCAAGTGTTTTCCCGCAACACACACGGCTTATTCCATCGCAAACAGCTCAGATGGATCAACTGTATGCCATGTATCGCACACACAACTCTAATCTGATTCGTGCTTGATGTCTCCGACATCGCTCGCACAGTTCGTCTTATTTGCCACGTATCACTGTGCCGGCCTCTGCTCGCGTCCCTCGGCAAGCTCTGCTCGTCGTTAGGCGCCGCGTCACGCTCTGTCGCGTCCGTTGGCGCGCTCTGCTCGCGTCCGTCGGCGCGCTCGGCTTGTGGATAGCTTTTCCTTGCGTGTCAACTGGTATATGCATATATATGCTTGCTCGCCGTTGAGGCGACCGCGGAGCGCTCTGCTTGTGTCCCTCCACGCGCGCTCTGCCAGCGGTTGGGCGTGCGCACGATCACGTCGGGGGGGGGGGGGCATTTGCATGCGGTTGCGCCGCGCGCGTTGCCATGCGATGCAGTTACGTGCGGCACGATGGAGTTACGCGCTGCAAATTAGAACTGCCATCAGGGCCTGCCGATATTCCTGGCCGTCCGGCTTCCCCTTTAATTCCCGCGGCCATTATAACCTTAGTCTCTTCAACCTTTCGATCGCGCCCCACAACACAACAAGCACACCCACGACGACACATAGAGAGGGGATGTCCAGCGGCGCTCCAATGGAGCTCGGCGAGCACAGAGTGGAGACCCACGCGAGGGAGACGGATCTCTCGGTGGTGTACACCATCGACCCGGCCATGGTGGACGACTACATCAACAGCGTTGAGCAGTTGCTTGCTCGAGAAAAGTACAAGGTGGTCGACATCGACCTCCAGTACACCGCCGGTCGTCCCGGCATAGATCAGAAGGTTGTCGTCGCCCAATTGTGCGTGCGCCATCATGTCCTCATCTACCACTACTGCATGGCCACAGAGCCTTGCGACTGTTTCAATAGGTTTGTCAACAGCACCGACTACAAGTTTGCCACTGTGGAAACCAAAGACGATGTAAATGCGCTCAGTGTTACGGGCTTGGCCTGCAAGAACCTTGTCGAAATCCATGACCACTACAGGGTCCGGGGCAGCAAGAAGAAGGACTCCCTGGTCGAACTCGTCTCGGCCATCATCGACCCCTACTATGAAAAGATGAAGCAGGATGCCCAGAGAACAAGTTCCCTATCCTGGCATAGGGCCTGGATGCGGCAACTGGATGAACCTCACCTCAGGTTCGCGGCCAAGAGCGTGTACACATGCTACGAGATGCACAGACGGATCGTTGACATGACGAAGTGCCTCGTTACCCAACTCGACGAGCCCGGATCGAGCCACAAGCAGAGCAAGCGTCACAAGAAGTAGATGACGATTAGATGATCATTTATGCTAGTTAATCATGCATGTAATATATAGTTTACTTTATTGGTGTGTGGAAATGTCATATGTGTAGTAGCCACCTATGTAATTATGCATGTAATAGTTTACTTTGGTGTGTGCAAATGCCATGGTTGTAGTAGCCACCTATGTAATTTATTTGGTTATGCAAGCATGTCCTTATAAGTGTGTGTATATATATGTTGTTGTTATGTATGCAATCCCATCGCACAACACACACGTCTTATTAGCAGCAACCGTCTGTGTTATTATCGGTCTTCACACACATTTCTGATTATAGACCTGTTTGCCGCGTATCACACACATCTTGTTAAGTTGAACCGTTTATGTTCTCATGTCTCAACGCAAACAGTTCATCCGAGTGAACTGCATGCCGTATATCGCACACACCTTGATCTGGCTGACCGTTTCTTTTGTGTTGCCTAATCACAAACAGTTCATCCGAGTGAACCGTATGTTGTATATCGCACACACCTCCATCTGGCTGCCCGTTTCTTTTGTTCCTCCTCATCGCAAACAGTTAACTAAACTGAACCGTATGCCCTGCATCACACACGCAACTAAAATCTGAACTGTGTTTGATGGCTCCGCTATCGCAAACATTTTGCACCCTTTTTGACGGTTTTTTACACCACCATTTGCGATTATGGCATCGCACACAGTTTCGTCGAAGGGTCTCTGATCATAGTGTCGCGTTAGCAGCATCCTGCAGTAGTGATAGTTATGAATCAAATTGTGAAAATTGTTTCGATGTAACCTGTGTAGAGGTCTCCTTGGAGGGGGTCCTTCTTGCTCTCTAGGGCTCTCTTGGTTGTTTGTTAGCCTCATGGCTTGATGGGGGTTAGGATGAGTGGAGATGCCGGCCAGGGTGACCCTCTTAGAGGCCAGAGGGTGAACTCCAAGCGAGTCTCCCTCATCTTCCTCCATAGCGACCTCTTCAACCCCTTCTCCCCTAGACTCCTCTTGAAGCAACCAAGCATCACCTTCTTCATCGTTGGAGGAGTGAGAAGACATGATGCCCGACTTGACAAATCTGACAGAAAACAATGAGAAAAGAAAAAAAATCTCCGCGATGCTGTGGTCAATAGGTTCGGGGGGGGGGGGGTATATAAAGATTTTTTTATCTTGGGAAACAAGCAAACGGAAGAAAAACGAAGTCCGGGAGGTACCCGAGGTGGGCAGAACCCACCTGGGCGCGCCAAGCCAGGCGCGCCCTGGTGTCTTGTGCCCACCAGGGGTGCCTTCCTGGTTGTTTCTTATTTTCCAAATTTTTGTCATATTCCAAAACAGACAGAAAATATTTTTGCAGATTTTTTGGAGTCCGTTTACTTACCGTATCACGTACCACCCCTTTTTCACGATTCTGGAGTGTTTCGGAAGGTTTCTTTTATGTGTTCTTCCGGTGTCATAGTTTGGATAATATTGCTTTCAGCATTAATGGGCATACCTGACATATAATGTTTTATTCGTTGATAATTAACAACTTTCAGGTTAGTACCTTCAACATTATTTATTATGATAGCTCCAGATCGATAAACCTCCTCGATAACATAGGGTCCTTCCCATTCAGAGAGGAGTTTTCCTGCAAAAAATCTGAAACGAGAGTTGTACAAAAGAACATATTCTGCAACTTTGAACTCACGCTTTTGGATTCTTTTATCATGCCATCTTTTAACTTTTTCTTTAAATAACTTGGCATTTTCATAAGCTTGGGTTCTCCATTCATCTAATGAGCTAATATCAAATAACCTCTTCTCACCAGGAAGTTTGAAATCATAGTTGAGTTCTTTAGATGCTGTTCTATAAGCCCAAAGTGCATCATCTAATTTATTAGACCAATTCTTCCGAGAGCTATTGACAGTCTTTTGTAAAATTAATTTTATTTCTCTATTGCTAAGTTCAACTTGACCACTAGACTGAGGATGATACGGTGATGCAATTCTATGGTTAACATCATATTTAGCAAGCATTTTACGGAAAGCACCATGAATAAAGTGTGAACTGTTGGGGAACGTAGTAATTTCAAAAAATTTCTACGCACACGCAAGATCATGGTGATGCATAGCAACGAGAGGGGAGAGTGTTGTCCACGTACCCTCGTAGACCGAAAGCGGAAGCGTTAACACAACGCGGTTGATGTAGTCGTACGTCTTCACGATCCGACCGATCAAGTACCGAACGCACGGCACCTCCGAGTTCAGCACACGTTCAGCTCGATGACGTCCCTCGAACTCCGATCCAGCCAATTGTTGAGGGAGAGTTTTGTCAGCACGACGGCGTGGTGACGATGATGATGTTCTACCGACGCAGGGCTTCGCCTAAGCACCGCTACGATATTATCGAGGTGTAATATGGTGGAGGGGGGCATCCGCACACGGCTAAGAGATCAATGATCAATTGTGTGTCTAGAGGTGCCCCCTGCCCCCGTATATAAAGGAGCAAGGGGGGTTCGGCCGGCCAAGGAGGAGAGGCGCGCCAGGAGGAGTCCTACTCCTACCGGGAGTAGGACTCCCCCCTTTTCCATGTTGGACTAGGAGAGGAAGGGGGAAAAGGTGGAGGGGAGGAAGGAAGGGGGGCGCCGCCCCCCTCTCCTTGTCCTATTCGGACTGGGGGGGGGAGGGGCGTGCGGCCCTGCCCTGGCCTCCTCTCCTCTCTTCCACCTAGGCCCAATAAGGCCCATTAAGTTACCGGGGGGTTCCGGTAACCTCCCGGTACTCCGGAAAAAATCCCGATTTCACCCGGAACACTTCCGATGTCCAAACATAGGCTTCCAATATATCAATCTTTATGTCTCGACCATTTCGAGACTCCTCGTCATGTCCGTGATCACATCCGGGACTCCGAACAACCTTCGGTACATCAAAACATATAAACTCATAATATAACTGTCATCGTAACGTTAAGCGTGCGGACCCTACGGGTTCGAGAACTATGTAGACATGACCGAGACACCTCTCCGGTCAATAACCAATAGCGGAACCTGGATGCTCATATTGGTTCCCACATATTCTACGAAGATCTTTATCGGTCAGACCGCATAACAACATACGTTGTTCCCTTTGTCATCGGTATGTTACTTGCCCGAGATTCGATCGTCGGTATCTCGATACCTAGTTCAATCTCGTTACCGGCAAGTCTCTTTACTCGTTCCGTAATACATCATCCCGCAACTAACTCATTAGTCACAATGCTTGCAAGGCTTATAGTGATGTGTATTACTGAGTGGGCCCAGAGATACCTCTCCGACAATCGGAGTGACAAATCCTAATCTCGAAATACGCCAACCCAACAAGTACCTTTGGAGACACCTGTAGAGCACCTTTATAATCACCCAGTTACGTTGTGACGTTTGGTAGCACACAAAGTGTTCCTCCGGTAAACGGGAGTTGCATAATCTCATAGTCATAGGAACATGTATAAGTCATGAAGAAAGCAATAGCAACATACTAAACGATCGAGTGCTAAGCTAACGGAATGGGTCAAGTCAATCACATCATTCTCCTAATGATGTGATCCCGTTAATCAAATGACAACTCATGTCTATGGCTAGGAAACATAACCATCTTTGATCAACGAGCTAGTCAAGTAGAGGCATACTAGTGACACTCTGTTTGTCTATGTATTCACACATGTATTATGTTTCCGGTTAATACAATTCTAGCATGAATAATAAACATTTATCATGATATAAGGAAATAAATAATAACTTTATTATTGCCTCTAGGGCATATTTCCTTCAGTCTCCCACTTGCACTAGAGTCAATAATCTAGATTACACAGTAATGATTCTTACACCCATGGAGTCTTGGTGCTGATCATGTTTTGCTCGTGGAAGAGGCTTAGTCAATGGGTCTGCAACATTCAGATCCGTATGTATCTTGCAAATTTCTATGTCTCCCACCTGGACTAAATCCCGGATGGAATTGAAGCGTCTTTTGATGTGCTTGGTTCTCTTGTGAAATCTGGATTCCTTTGCTAAGGCAATTGCACCAGTATTGTCACAAAAGATTTTCATTGGTCCCGATGCACTAGGTATGACACCTAGATCGGATATGAACTCCTTCATCCAGACTCCTTCATTTGCTGCTTCCGAAGCAGCTATGTACTCCGCTTCACACGTAGATCCCGCCACGACACTTTGCTTAGAACTGCACCAACTGACAGCTCCACCGTTCAATGTAAACACGTATCCGGTTTGCGATTTAGAATCGTCCGGATCAGTGTCAAAGCTTGCATCAACGTAACCATTTACGATGAGCTCTTTGTCACCTCCATAAACGAGAAACATATCCTTAGTCCTTTTCAGGTATTTCAGGATGTTCTTGACCGCTGTCCAGTGATCCACTCCTGGATTACTTTGGTACCTCCCTGCTAAACTTATAGCAAGGCACACATCAGGTCTGGTACACAGCATTGCATACATGATAGAGCCTATGGCTGAAGCATAGGGAACATCTTTCATCTTCTCTCTATCTTCTGCAGTGGTCGGGCATTGAGTCTTACTCAATCTCACACCTTGTAGTACAGGCAAGAACCCTTTCTTTGCTTGATCCATTTTGAACTTCTTCAAAACTTTGTCAAGGTATGTGCTTTGTGAAAGTCCAATTAAGCGTCTTGATCTATCTCTATAGATCTTGATGCCTAATATATATGCAGCTTCACCGAGGTCTTTCATTGAAAAACTCTTATTCAAGTATCCCTTTATGCTATCCAGAAATTCTATATCATTTCCAATTAGCAATATGTCATCCACATATAATATCAGAAATGCTACTGAGCTCCCACTCACTTTCTTGTAAATACAGGCTTCTCCAAAAGTCTGTATAAAACCAAATGCTTTGATCACACTATCAAAGCGTTTATTCCAACTCCGAGAGGCTTGCACCAGTCCATAAATGGATCGCTGGAGCTTGCACACTTTGTTAGCTCCCTTTGGATCGACAAAACCTTCCGGTTGCATCATATACAACTCTTCTTCCAGAAATCCATTCAGGAATGCAGTTTTGACATCCATTTGCCAAATTTCATAATCATAAAATGCGGCAATTGCTAACATGATTCGGACAGACTTAAGCATCGCTACGGGTGAGAAGGTCTCATCGTAGTCAATCCCTTGAACTTGTCGAAAACCTTTCGCAACAAGTCGAGCTTTATAGACAGTAACATTACCGTCAGCGTCAGTCTTCTTCTTGAAGATCCATTTATTTTCAATGGCTTGCCGATCATCGGGCAAGTCAACCAAAGTCCATACTTTGTTCTCATACATGGATCCCATCTCGGATTTCATGGCCTCAAGCCATTTTGCGGAATCTGGGCTCACCATCGCTTCTTCATAGTTCGTAGGTTCGTCATGGTCTAGTAACATAACCTCCAGAACAGGATTACCGTACCACTCTGGTGCGGATCTTAATCTGGTTGACCTACGAGGTTCAGTAATAACTTGATCTGAAGTTTCATGATCATTATCATTAACTTCCTCACTAATTGGTGTAGGTGTCGCAGAAACTGGTTTCTGTGATGATCTACTTTCCAATAAGGGAGCAGGTACAGTTACCTCATCAAGTTCTACTTTCCTCCCACTCACTTCTTTCGAGAGAAACTCCTTCTCTAGAAAGGATCCATTCTTAGCAACGAATGTCTTGCCTTCGGATCTGTGATAGAAGGTGTACCCAACAGTCTCCTTTGGGTATCCTATGAAGACACATTTCTCCGATTTAGGTTCGAGCTTATCAGGTTGAAGTTTCTTCACATAAGCATCGCAACCCCAAACTTTAAGAAACGACAACTTTGGTTTCTTGCCAAACCATAGTTCATAAGGCGTCGTCTCAACGGATTTCGATGGTGCCCTATTTAGAGTGAATGCAGCCGTCTCTAAAGCATAACCCCAAAACGATAGCGGTAAATCAGTAAGAGACATCATAGATCGCACCATATCTAGTAAAGTACGATTACGACGTTCGGACACACCATTACGTTGTGGTGTTCCGGGTGGCGTGAGTTGCGAAACTATTCCGCATTGTTTCAAATGTAGGCCAAACTCGTAACTCAAATATTCTCCTCCACGATCTGATCGTAGAAACTTTATTTTCTTGTTACGATGATTTTCAACTTCGCTCTGAAATTCTTTGAACTTTTCAAATGTTTCAGACTTATGTTTCATTAAGTAGATATACCCATATCTGCTCAAATCATCTGTGAAGGTGAGAAAATAACGATATCCGCCACGAGCCTCAATATTCATCGGACCACATACATCTGTATGTATGATTTCCAACAAATCAGTTGCTCTCTCCATAGTTCCGGAGAACGGTGTTTTAGTCATCTTGCCCATGAGACACGGTTCGCAAGTACCAAGTGATTCATAATCAAGTGATTCCAAAAGTCCATCATTATGGAGTTTCTTCATGCGCTTTACACCGATATGACCTAAACGGCAGTGCCACAAATAAGTTGCACTATCATTATCAACTCTGCATCTTTTGGCTTCGACATTATGAATATGTGTGTCACTACTACCGAGATTCATTAAAAATAGACCACTCTTCAAGGGTGCATGACCATAAAAGATATTACTCATATAAATAGAACAACCATTATTCTCTGATTTAAATGAATAACCGTCTCGCATCAAACAAGATCCAGATATAATGTTCATGCTCAACGCTGGCACCAAATAACAATTATTTAGGTCTAATACTAATCCCGAAGGTAGATGTAGAGGTAGCGTGCCGACGGCGATCACATCGACTTTGGAACCATTTCCCACGCGCATCGTCACCTCGTCCTTAGCCAGTGTTCGCTTAATCCGTAGTCCCTGTTTCGAGTTGCAAATATTAGCAACAGAACCAGTATCAAATACCCAGGTGCTACTGCGAGCTCTGGTAAGGTACACATCAATAACATGTATATCACATATACCTTTGTTCACCTTGCCATCCTTCTTATCCGCCAAATACTTGGGGCAGTTCCGCTTCCAGTGACCAGTCTGCTTGCAGTAGAAGCACTCAGTCTCAGGCTTAGGTCCAGATTTGGGTTTCTTCTCCTGAACAGCAACTTGCTTGCTGTTCTTCTTGAAGTTCCCCTTCTTCTTCCCTTTGCCCTTTTTCTTGAAACTAGTGGTCTTATTGACCATCAACACTTGATGCTCCTTTTTGATTTCTACCTCCGCTGCCTTTAGCATTGCGAAGAGCTCGGGAATTGTCTTATTCATCCCTTGCATGTTATAGTTCATCACGAAGCTCTTGTAGCTTGGTGGCAGTGATTGAAGAATTCTGTCAATGACGCTATCATCCGGAAGATTAACTCCCAGTTGAATCAAGTGATTATTATACCCAGACATTTTGAGTATATGCTCACTGACAGAACTATTCTCTTCCATCTTGCAGCTGTAGAACTTATTGGAGACTTCATATCTCTCAATCCGGGCATTTGCTTGAAATATTAACTTCAACTCCTGGAACATCTCATATGCTCCATGACGTTCAAAACGTCGTTGAAGACCCGGTTCTAAGCCGTAAAGCATGGCACACTGAACTATCGAGTAGTCATCAGCTTTGCTCTGCCAGACGTTCATAACTTCTGGTGTTGCTCTTGCAGTAGGCCTGGCACCCAGCGGTGCTTCCAGGACGTAATTCTTCTGTGCAGCAATGAGGATAATCCTCAAGTTACGGACCCAGTCCGTGTAATTGCTACCATCATCTTTCAACTTTGCTTTCTCAAGGAACGCATTAAAATTCAACGGAACAACAGCACGGGCCATCTATCTACAATTAACATAGACAAGCAAGATACTATCAGGTACTAAGTTCATGATAAATTTAAGTTCTATTAATCATATTACTTAAGAACTCCCACTTAGATAGACATCCCTCTAATCATCTAAGTGATTACGTGATCCAAATCAACTAAACCATAACCGATCATCACGTGAAATGGAGTAGTTTTCAATGGTGAACATCACTATGTTGATCATATCTACTATATGATTCACGCTCGACCTTTCGGTCTCAGTGTTCCGAGGCCATATCTGCATATGCTAGGCTCGTCAAGTTTAACCTGAGTATTCTGCGTGTGCAAAACTGGCTTGCACCCGTTGTAGATGGACGTAGAGCTTATCACACCCGATCATCACGTGGTGTCTGGGCACGACGAACTTTGGCAACGGTGCATACTCAGGGAGAACACTTTTATCTTGAAATTTTAGTGAGAGATCATCTTATAATGCTACCGTCAATCAAAGCAAGATAAGATGCATAAAAGATAAACATCACATGCAATCAATATAAGTGATATGATATGGCCATCATCATCTTGTGCTTGTGATCTCCATCTCCGAAGCACCGTCATGATCACCATCGTCACCGGCGCGACACCTTGATCTCCATCGTAGCATCGTTGTCGTCTCGCCAACTATTGCTTTTACGACTATCGCTACCGCTTAGTGATAAAGTAAAACAATTACATGGCGATTGCATTGCATACAATAAAGCGACAACCATATGGCTCCTGCCAGTTGCCGATAACTCGGTTACAAAACATGATCATCTCATACAATAAAATATAGCATCATGTCTTGACCATATCACATCACAACATGCCCTGCAAAAACAAGTTAGACGTCCTCTACTTTGTTGTTGCAAGTTTTACGTGGCTGCTACGGGCTTAGCAAGAACCGTTCTTACCTACGCATCAAAACCACAACGATAGTTTGTCAAGTTGGTGCTGTTTTAACCTTCGCAAGGACCGGGCGTAGCCACACTCGGTTCAACTAAAGTGAGAGAGACAGACACCCGCCAGTCACCTTTAAGCAACGAGTGCTCGCAACGGTGAAACCAGTCTCGCGTAAGCGTACGCGTAATGTCGGTCCGGGCCGCTTCATCTCACAATACCGCTGAACCAAAGTATGACATGCTGGTAAGCAGTATGACTTATATCGCCCACAACTCACTTGTGTTCTACTCGTGCATATAACATCAACGCATAAAACCAGGCTCGGATGCCACTGTTGGGGAACGTAGTAATTTCAAAAAATTCTACGCACACGCAAGATCATGGTGATGCATAGCAACGAGAGGGGAGAGTGTTGTCCACGTACCCTCGTAGACCGAAAGCGGAAGCGTTAACACAACGCGGTTGATGTAGTCGTACGTCTTCACGATCCGACCGATCAAGTACCGAACGCACGGCACCTCCGAGTTCAGCACACGTTCAGCTCGATGACGTCCCTCGAACTCCGATCCAGCCGAGTGTTGAGGGAGAGTTTCGTCAGCACGACGGCGTGGTGACGATGATGATGTTCTACCGACGCAGGGCTTCGCCTAAGCACCGCTACGATATTATCGAGGTGTAATATGGTGGAGGGGGGCACCGCACACGGCTAAGAGATCAATGATCAATTGTGTGTCTAGAGGTGCCCCCCTGCCCCCGTATATAAAGGAGCAAGGGGGGGGTCGGCCGGCCAAGGAGGAGAGGCGCGCCAGGAGGAGTCCTACTCCTACCGGGAGTAGGACTCCCCCCTTTTCCATGTTGGACTAGGAGAGGAAGGGGGAAGAGGTGGAGGGGAGGAAGGAAGGGGGGGCGCCGCCCCCCTCTCCTTGTCCTATTCGGACTGGGGGGGGGAAGGGGCGCGCGGCCCTGCCCTGGCCTCCTCTCCTCTCTTCCACCTAGGCCCATAAGGCCCATTAAGTTACCGGGGGGTTCCGGTAACCTCCCGGTACTCCGGAAAAATCCCGATTTCACCCGGAACACTTCCGATGTCCAAACATAGGCTTCCAATATATCAATCTTTATGTCTCGACCATTTCGAGACTCCTCGTCATGTCCGTGATCACATCCGGGACTCCGAACAACCTTCGGTACATCAAAACATATAAACTCATAATATAACTGTCATCGTAACGTTAAGCGTGCGGACCCTACGGGTTCGAGAACTATGTAGACATGACCGAGACACCTCTCCGGTCAATAACCAATAGCGGAACCTGGATGCTCATATTGGTTCCCACATATTCTACGAAGATCTTTATCGGTCAGACCGCATAACAACATACGTTGTTCCCTTTGTCATCGGTATGTTACTTGCCCGAGATTCGATCGTCGGTATCTCGATACCTAGTTCAATCTCGTTACCGGCAAGTCTCTTTACTCGTTCCGTAATACATCATCCCGCAACTAACTCATTAGTCACAATGCTTGCAAGGCTTATAGTGATGTGTATTACTGAGTGGGCCCAGAGATACCTCTCCGACAATCGGAGTGACAAATCCTAATCTCGAAATACGCCAACCCAACAAGTACCTTTGGAGACACCTGTAGAGCACCTTTATAATCACCCAGTTACGTTGTGACGTTTGGTAGCACACAAAGTGTTCCTCCGGTAAACGGGAGTTGCATAATCTCATAGTCATAGGAACATGTATAAGTCATGAAGAAAGCAATAGCAACATACTAAACGATCGAGTGCTAAGCTAACGGAATGGGTCAAGTCAATCACATCATTCTCCTAATGATGTGATCCGTTAATCAAATGACAACTCATGTCTATGGCTAGGAAACATAACCATCTTTGATCAACGAGCTAGTCAAGTAGAGGCATACTAGTGACACTCTGTTTGTCTATGTATTCACACATGTATTATGTTTCCGGTTAATACAATTCTAGCATGAATAATAAACATTTATCATGATATAAGGAAATAAATAATAACTTTATTATTGCCTCTAGGGCATATTTCCTTCAGTCTCCCACTTGCACTAGAGTCAATAATCTAGATTACACAGTAATGATTCTTACACCCATGGAGTCTTGGTGCTGATCATGTTTTGCTCGTGGAAGAGGCTTAGTCAACGGGTCTGCAACATTCAGATCCGTATGTATCTTGCAAATTTCTATGTCTCCCACCTGGACTAAATCCCGGATGGAATTGAAGCGTCTTTTGATGTGCTTGGTTCTCTTGTGAAATCTGGATTCCTTTGCTAAGGCAATTGCACCAGTATTGTCACAAAAGATTTTCATTGGTCCCGATGCACTAGGTATGACACCTAGATCGGATATGAACTCCTTCATCCAGACTCCTTCATTTGCTGCTTCCGAAGCAGCTATGTACTCCGCTTCACACGTAGATCCCGCCACGACACTTTGCTTAGAACTGCACCAACTGACAGCTCCACCGTTCAATGTAAACACGTATCCGGTTTGCGATTTAGAATCGTCCGGATCAGTGTCAAAGCTTGCATCAACGTAACCATTTACGATGAGCTCTTTGTCACCTCCATAAACGAGAAACATATCCTTAGTCCTTTTCAGGTATTTCAGGATGTTCTTGACCGCTGTCCAGTGATCCACTCCTGGATTACTTTGGTACCTCCCTGCTAAACTTATAGCAAGGCACACATCAGGTCTGGTACACAGCATTGCATACATGATAGAGCCTATGGCTGAAGCATAGGGAACATCTTTCATCTTCTCTCTATCTTCTGCAGTGGTCGGGCATTGAGTCTTACTCAATCTCACACCTTGTAGTACAGGCAAGAACCCTTTCTTTGCTTGATCCATTTTGAACTTCTTCAAAACTTTGTCAAGGTATGTGCTTTGTGAAAGTCCAATTAAGCGTCTTGATCTATCTCTATAGATCTTGATGCCTAATATATATGCAGCTTCACCGAGGTCTTTCATTGAAAAACTCTTATTCAAGTATCCCTTTATGCTATCCAGAAATTCTATATCATTTCCAATTAGCAATATGTCATCCACATATAATATCAGAAATGCTACTGAGCTCCCACTCACTTTCTTGTAAATACAGGCTTCTCCAAAAGTCTGTATAAAACCAAATGCTTTGATCACACTATCAAAGCGTTTATTCCAACTCCGAGAGGCTTGCACCAGTCCATAAATGGATCGCTGGAGCTTGCACACTTTGTTAGCTCCCTTTGGATCGACAAAACCTTCCGGTTGCATCATATACAACTCTTCTTCCAGAAATCCATTCAGGAATGCAGTTTTGACATCCATTTGCCAAATTTCATAATCATAAAATGCGGCAATTGCTAACATGATTCGGACAGACTTAAGCATCGCTACGGGTGAGAAGGTCTCATCGTAGTCAATCCCTTGAACTTGTCGAAAACCTTTCGCAACAAGTCGAGCTTTATAGACAGTAACATTACCGTCAGCGTCAGTCTTCTTCTTGAAGATCCATTTATTTTCAATGGCTTGCCGATCATCGGGCAAGTCAACCAAAGTCCATACTTTGTTCTCATACATGGATCCCATCTCGGATTTCATGGCCTCAAGCCATTTTGCGGAATCTGGGCTCACCATCGCTTCTTCATAGTTCGTAGGTTCGTCATGGTCTAGTAACATAACCTCCAGAACAGGATTACCGTACCACTCTGGTGCGGATCTTAATCTGGTTGACCTACGAGGTTCAGTAATAACTTGATCTGAAGTTTCATGATCATTATCATTAACTTCCTCACTAATTGGTGTAGGTGTCGCAGAAACTGGTTTCTGTGATGATCTACTTTCCAATAAGGGAGCAGGTACAGTTACCTCATCAAGTTCTACTTTCCTCCCACTCACTTCTTTCGAGAGAAACTCCTTCTCTAGAAAGGATCCATTCTTAGCAACGAATGTCTTGCCTTCGGATCTGTGATAGAAGGTGTACCCAACAGTCTCCTTTGGGTATCCTATGAAGACACATTTCTCCGATTTAGGTTCGAGCTTATCAGGTTGAAGTTTCTTCACATAAGCATCGCAACCCCAAACTTTAAGAAACGACAACTTTGGTTTCTTGCCAAACCATAGTTCATAAGGCGTCGTCTCAACGGATTTCGATGGTGCCCTATTTAGAGTGAATGCAGCCGTCTCTAAAGCATAACCCCAAAACGATAGCGGTAAATCAGTAAGAGACATCATAGATCGCACCATATCTAGTAAAGTACGATTACGACGTTCGGACACACCATTACGTTGTGGTGTTCCGGGTGGCGTGAGTTGCGAAACTATTCCGCATTGTTTCAAATGTAGGCCAAACTCGTAACTCAAATATTCTCCTCCACGATCTGATCGTAGAAACTTTATTTTCTTGTTACGATGATTTTCAACTTCGCTCTGAAATTCTTTGAACTTTTCAAATGTTTCAGACTTATGTTTCATTAAGTAGATATACCCATATCTGCTCAAATCATCTGTGAAGGTGAGAAAATAACGATATCCGCCACGAGCCTCAATATTCATCGGACCACATACATCTGTATGTATGATTTCCAACAAATCAGTTGCTCTCTCCATAGTTCCGGAGAACGGTGTTTTAGTCATCTTGCCCATGAGACACGGTTCGCAAGTACCAAGTGATTCATAATCAAGTGATTCCAAAAGTCCATCATTATGGAGTTTCTTCATGCGCTTTACACCGATATGACCTAAACGGCAGTGCCACAAATAAGTTGCACTATCATTATCAACTCTGCATCTTTTGGCTTCGACATTATGAATATGTGTGTCACTACTACCGAGATTCATTAAAAATAGACCACTCTTCAAGGGTGCATGACCATAAAAGATATTACTCATATAAATAGAACAACCATTATTCTCTGATTTAAATGAATAACCGTCTCGCATCAAACAAGATCCAGATATAATGTTCATGCTCAACGCTGGCACCAAATAACAATTATTTAGGTCTAATACTAATCCCGAAGGTAGATGTAGAGGTAGCGTGCCGACGGCGATCACATCGACTTTGGAACCGTTTCCCACGCGCATCGTCACCTCGTCCTTGGCCAGTGTTCGCTTAATCCGTAGTCCCTGTTTCGAGTTGCAAATATTAGCAACAGAACCAGTATCAAATACCCAGGTGCTACTGCGAGCTCTGGTAAGGTACACATCAATAACATGTATATCACATATACCTTTGTTCACCTTGCCATCCTTCTTATCCGCCAAATACTTGGGGCAGTTCCGCTTCCAGTGACCAGTCTGCTTGCAGTAGAAGCACTCAGTCTCAGGCTTAGGTCCAGATTTGGGTTTCTTCTCCTGAACAGCAACTTGCTTGCTGTTCTTCTTGAAGTTCCCCTTCTTCTTCCCTTTGCCCTTTTTCTTGAAACTAGTGGTCTTATTGACCATCAACACTTGATGCTCCTTTTTGATTTCTACCTCCGCTGCCTTTAGCATTGCGAAGAGCTCGGGAATTGTCTTATTCATCCCTTGCATGTTATAGTTCATCACGAAGCTCTTGTAGCTTGGTGGCAGTGATTGAAGAATTCTGTCAATGACGCTATCATCCGGAAGATTAACTCCCAGTTGAATCAAGTGATTATTATACCCAGACATTTTGAATATATGCTCACTGACAGAACTATTCTCTTCCATCTTGCAGCTGTAGAACTTATTGGAGACTTCATATCTCTCAATCCGGGCATTTGCTTGAAATATTAACTTCAACTCCTGGAACATCTCATATGCTCCATGACGTTCAAAACGTCGTTGAAGACCCGGTTCTAAGCCGTAAAGCATGGCACACTGAACTATCGAGTAGTCATCAGCTTTGCTCTGCCAGACGTTCATAACTTCTGGTGTTGCTCTTGCAGTAGGCCTGGCACCCAGCGGTCCTTCCAGGACGTAATTTTTCTGTGCAGCAATGAGGATAATCCTCAAGTTACGGAACCAGTCCGTGTAATTGCTACCATCATCTTTCAACTTTGCTTTCTCAAGGAACGCATTAAAATTCAACGGAACAACAACACGGGCCATCTATCTAGAATTAACATAGACAAGCAAGATACTATCAGGTACTAAGTTCATGATAAATTTAAGTTCTATTAACCATATTACTTAAGAACTCCCACTTAGATAGACATCCCTCTAATCATCTAAGTGATTACGTGATCCAAATCAACTAAACCATAACCGATCATCACGTGAAATGGAGTAGTTTTCAATGGTGAACATCACTATGTTGATCATATCTACTATATGATTCACGCTCGACCTTTCGGTCTCAGTGTTCCGAGGCCATATCTGGATATGCTAGGCTGGTCAAGTTTAACCTGAGTATTCTGCGTGTGCAAAACTAGCTTGCACCCGTTGTAGATGGATGTAGAGCTTATCACACCCGATCATCACGTGGTGTCTGGGCACGACGAACTTTGGCAACAGTGCATACTCAGGGAGAACACTTTTATCTTCAAATTTTAGTGAGAGATCATCTTATAATGCTACCGTCAATCAAAGCAAGATAAGATGCATAAAAGATAAACATCACATGCAATCAATATAAGTGATATGATATGGCCATCATCATCTTGTGCTTGTGATCTCCATCTCCGAAGCACCGTCATGATCACCATCGTCACCGGCGCGACACCTTGATCTCCATCGTAGCATCGTTGTCGTCTCGCCAACTATTGCTTCTACGACTATCGCTACCGCTTAGTGATAAAGTAAAACAATTACATGGCGATTGCATTGCATACAATAAAGCGACAACCATATGGCTCCTGCCAGTTGCCGATAACTTGGTTACAAAACATGATCATCTCATACAATAAATATAGCATCATGTCTTGACCATATCACATCACAACATGCCCTGCAAAAACAAGTTAGACGTCCTCTACTTTGTTGTTGCAAGTTTTACGTGGCTGCTACGGGCTTAGCAAGAACCGTTCTTACCTACGCATCAAAACCACAACGATAGTTTGTCAAGTTGGTGCTGTTTTAACCTTCGCAAGGACCGGGCGTAGCCACACTCGATTCAAATAAAGTGAGAGAGACAGACACCCGCCAGTCACCTTTAAGCAACGAGTGCTCGCAACGGTGAAACCGGTCTCGCGTAAGCGTACGCGTAATGTTGGTCCGGGCTGCTTCATCTCACAATACCGCTGAACCAAAGTATGACATGCTGGTAAGCAGTATGACTTATATCGCCCACAACTCACTTGTGTTCTACTCGTGCATATGACATCTACGCATAAAACCAGGCTCGGATGCCACTGTTGGGGAACGTAGTAATTTCAAAAAATTTCTACGCACACGCAAGATCATGGTGATGCATAGCAACGAGAGGGGAGAGTGTTGTCCACGTACCCTCATAGACCGAAAGTGGAAGCGTTAACAGAACGCGGTTGATGTAGTCGTACGTCTTCACGATCCGACCGATCAAGTACCGAACGCACGGCACCTCCGAGTTCAGCACACGTTCAGCTCGATGGCGTCCCTCGATCTCCGATCCAGCCGAGTGTTGAGGGAGAGTTTCGTCAGCACGACGGCGTGGTGACGATGATGATGTTCTACCGACGCAGGGCTTCGCCTAAGCACTGCTACGATATTATCGAGGTGTAATATGGTGGAGGGGGGCACCGCACACGGCTAAGAGATCAATGATCAATTGTATGTCTAGAGGTGCCCCCCTGCCCCCGTATATAAAGGAGCAAGGGGGGGGGGTCGGCCGGCCAAGGAGGAGAGGCGCGCCAGGAGGAGTCCTACTCCTACCGGGAGTAGGACTCCCCCCTTTTCCATGTTGGACTAGGAGAGGAAGGGGGAAGAGGTGGAGGGGAGGAAGGAAGGGGGGCGCCGCCCCCCTCTCCTTGTCCTATTCGGACTGGGGGGGAAGGGGCGCGCGGCCCTGCCCTGGCCTCCTCTCCTCTCTTCCACCTAGGCCCAATAAGTTACCGGGGGGTTCCGGTAACCTCCCGGTACTCCGGAAAAATCCCGATTTCACCCGGAACACTTCCGATGTCCAAACATAGGCTTCCAATATATCAATCTTTATGTCTCGACCATTTCGAGACTCCTCGTCATGTCCGTGATCACATCCGGGACTCCGAACAACCTTCGGTACATCAAAACATATAAACTCATAATATAACTGTCATCGTAACGTTAAGCGTGCGGACCCTACGGGTTCGAGAACTATGTAGACATGACCGAGACACCTCTCCGGTCAATAACCAATAGCGGAACCTGGATGCTCATATTGGTTCCCACATATTCTACGAAGATCTTTATCGGTCAGACCGCATAACAACATACGTTGTTCCCTTTGTCATCGGTATGTTACTTGCCCGAGATTCGATCGTCGGTATCTCGATACCTAGTTCAATCTCGTTACCGGCAAGTCTCTTTACTCGTTCCGTAATACATCATCCCGCAACTAACTCATTAGTCACAATGCTTGCAAGGCTTATAGTGATGTGTATTACTGAGTGGGCCCAGAGATACCTCTCCGACAATCGGAGTGACAAATCCTAATCTCGAAATACGCCAACCCAACAAGTATCTTTGGAGACACCTGTAGAGCACCTTTATAATCACCCAGTTATGTTGTGACGTTTGGTAGCACACAAAGTGTTCCTCCGGTAAACGGGAGTTGCATAATCTCATAGTCATAGGAACATGTATAAGTCATGAAGAAAGCAATAGCAACATACTAAACGATCGAGTGCTAAGCTAACGGAATGGGTCAAGTCAATCACATCATTCTCCTAATGATGTGATCTCGTTAATCAAATGACAACTCATGTCTATGGCTAGGAAACATAACCATCTTTGATCAACGAGCTAGTCAAGTAGAGGCATACTAGTGACACTCTTTTTGTCTATGTATTCACACATGTATTATGTTTCCGGTTAATACAATTCTAGCATGAATAATAAACATTTATCATGATATAAGGAAATAAATAATAACTTTATTATTGCCTCTAGTGCATAGTTCCTTCATGAACCACCATCAGTCATTAAATATCTAGGGACTCCAAACCTTGGGAAAATGACTTCCTTCAGCATTTTAATAGAGGTGTTGTGATCAACAGTACTAGTTGGAATAGCTTCTACCCACTTAGTAACATAATCAACAGCAACAAAAATATTGTATACCCATTAGAGGAAGGAAAAGGTCCCATGTAATCAAATCCCCAAACATCAAATGGTTCAACAACAAGTGAATAATTCATAGGCATTTCTTGATGCTTACCGATATTACCTATTCTTTGACATTTATCACAAGATAAGACGAACTTACGAGCATCCTTCAAGAGAGTAGGCCAATAAAACCCAGATTGCAATACCTTGTGAGCAGTTCTGTCTCCCGCATGATGTCCTACATAAGCTTCGGAGTGACATTTCCGTAGGATTTGTTCCTGTTCATGCTCAGGTACACAACATCTAATACTACCATTGACTCCTTCTTTATAAAGATGTGGGTCATCCCAAAAGTAATGTCTTAAATCTTAAAATAGTTTTTTCTTTTGTTGGTAAGTAAAGCTAGGGGGTATGTATTTAGCAACAATATAATTAGCATAGTCACCATACCAAGGTGTACTATTAGAAACATTTATTGCAGCTAATTGCTCATTAGGAAAACTATCATCAATAGGTAGTGGGTCATCAAGAACATTCTCCAACCTAGACAGGTTATCAGCTACGGGGTTCTCTGCTCCTTTTCTATCAGTGATATGTAAATCAAATTCTTGTAGCAAGAGAACCCATCGAATAAGCCTAGGTTTGGCATCTTTATTTTCCATAAGATACTTTATTGCAGCATGATCAGTGTGAACAATTACTTTGGAGTCTACAATATAGGATCTAAATTTATCACAAGCAAACACCACTACTAGAAATTCTTTTTCAGTAGTAGCATAATTTCTTTGTGCACTGTCTAGAGTTTTACTTGCGTAGTGAATAACATTCAATTTCTTATCAACTCTTTGTCCTAGAACAGCACCAAGAGCATAATCACTAGCATCAAACATAATTTCAAAAGGCAAGTTCCAATCAGGTGGTTGAACTTTCTTGAGTGTTTCGAAGGCTTCTAAACAATCATCATAAAAAACAAAAGGAATATCTTTCTGCAAAAGATTTGTAAGAGGCCTAGAAATTTTAGAGAAGTCTTTGATAAATCTCCTATAGAAACCAGCATGACCAAGGAAACTACGAATACCTTTGATATCTTTAGGACATGGCATTTTCTCAATTGCATCAACCTTAGCTTTGTCCACCTCAATACCTCTTTCAGAAATTTTATGGCCGAAAACAATACCTTCGTTAACCATAAAGTGGCACTTCTCCCAATTCAAGACAAGATTTGTTTGCTCACATCTCCGCAAAACTCGATCAATGCTTAAACAATCATCAAAAGACTTCACATAAACATAAAAGTCATCCATGAAAACCTCAACAATATTTTCACAAAAATAAGAGAATATAGCAGTCATACATCTTTGAAAGGTAGCAGGTGCATTGCATAAACAAAAAGGCATAGGTCTATAAGCATAAGTTCCAAAAGGACAAGTAAAAGTGGTCTTTTCTTGATCAGGTTGACAAACAGGTATTTGTGAAAAACCAGAATATCCATCAAGGAAGCAAAAATGTGTGTGCTTAGATAATCTTTCTATCATTTGATCAATAAAAGGGAGAGGGTAATGATCTTTTCTAGTTGCTTTGTTTAATTTTCTAAACCCAATTATTATTCTAGAGCCTGTAACAATTCTTTGTGGAATAAGTTCATTCTTATCATTAGGAACAACAGTAATACTTCCTTTCTTAGGGACACACTGGACAAGACTTACCCATCTACTATCAGCTATAGGATAGATTATACCTGCTTCCAGAAGTTTTAATATTTCTGTTCTTACCACTTCTTTCATCTTCGGATTTAACCGACGTTGGTGATCAACAACGGGTTTAGCATCAGGTTCCATATTAATCTCATGCTGACATAAAGTGGGACTGATGCCCTTAAGATCATCAAGAGTATATCCAATAGCATCTCGGTGCTTCCTTAGAACTTTCAATAATCTTTCTTCTTCATGTTCAGAAAGGTTAGCACTAATAATAACATGATATATCCTTTTCTCATCGAGATAAGCATATTTCAAAGTGTCAGGTAACTGTTTTAATTCAAACACATGATCACCTTTAGGTGGAGGAGGACCTCCTAGAGTTTCAATAGGCAAATTGTTCTTAAGCAGAGGTTTGTTGTTCGAACAAGATTCTATCTATTTCATTTCTTTCGTGCATATGCAAATCATTTTCATGGTCTAGCAGATATTGTTCTAAAGGATCAGTAGGAGGTACAGCAATAGAAGCAAGACCAATAATTTCATCCTTACTAGGCAATTCTTTTTTATGAGGTTTTTTACTAACCTTGTAAAAATTGAGCTCATGAGACAAATCACCAAAGCTAACACCGACAGTTTGTTTAGTGCAATCTATAGTAGCATTGATGGTGTTCAAGAAAGGTCTACCAAAAATTATGGGACAAAAGTCATCTTGTGGGGAACCAAGTACTAGAAAATCAGTAGGGTATTTTGTTTTCCCACACAAGACTTCGACATCTCTAACAATTCCAAGTGGTGTGATGGTGTCTCTATTAGCAAGTTTAATAGTAACATCTATGTCTTCTATTTCAGTGGGTGCTATGTCATTCATAATTTCTTGGTACAAAGTAGAAGGGATAGCACTTACACTAGCACCTATACCACATAAACCATGATAGCAATGATCTTAGATTTTAACTGAGACAACGGGTAGGCCAACAACGGGTCTATGTTTATCTTTCCCATCGGGTTTGGCTGTTCTAGCAGCTTCACCAACGAAGTAAATAACATGCCCATCAATATTATCGACCAATAGATCATTTACCATAGCAACACTAGGTTATACTTTGATTTGCTCCGGGGGTTTAGGTACTTTGATATTACTTCTACGGACCACAGTTGAAACCTTAGCATGTTCTTTTATTTTAACAGGAAAAAGTGGTTTCTCCATGTAAGCAGTAGGAACAACTGGATCAACATTGTAGATGATAGTTTCTTCTTTAGCAACTACTGGTTCTTTAATTTCTTCTTTAATAGGGGGATGATATTTAAACCACTTCTCTTTAGGGAGATCAACATGAGTAGCAAAGGATTCACAGAAAGAGGCTACTATCTTAGAATCAAGTCCATATTTAGTGCTAAACTTTTGAAAAGCATCGGTATTCATAAAAGATTTAACACAATCATACTTAAGCTTAATACCTGACTCCTTACCTTTGTCGAGTTCCCAGTCTTCAGAGTTGCGTTTAATTCTTTCCAAGAGGTCCCACCTGAATTCAATAGTCTTCTTCATAAAAGAACCGACACAAGAAGTATCAAGCATGGATTGATCATTACGAGAAAGCCGAGCATAGAAGTTCTGAATGATAATTTCTCTTGAGAGCTCATGATTGGGGCATGAATATAACATTGACTAAAGCCTCCCCCAAGCTAGAGCGATACTTTCTCCTTCACAAGGCCAAAAATTATATATATAATTCCGATCATGATGAACTAGATGCATATGATATTTTTTTGATGGAATTCCAATTTCAACCGATTCCAATTCCAAGATCCAATATCATCGCATAGCCTATAGCATGTCAATGCCTTTCCCTACAAAGATAAAGGGAAAACCTTCTTCTTAGCTTCATCTCCGGGTAAACCTGCAAGCTTAAACAATCCACAAATTTCATCCACCTATATCAAGTGCATATCAGGATGTTCGTTTCCATCTCCTGCATAAGGATTAGCTAGCAAATGTTCTATCATACCCGAAGGAATTCCATATTCAGTATTTTCGGTAGGTGAAGTGGGTTGAGGGGCAACTAATTGTGATTCCGATCAAGGTGAAGATACCCCGAACAAACCCCTCAAAAAGGATTGTTCTCCATAGTAACAAGTGACAATAAATTTCAGCATGTAGTAATAATTTTTCCTTACCAATTTCCACTTACCAAGAGCGCTTCACTCCCCAGCAACGGCGCTAGAAAAGAGCCTTGATGACCCCCAAGTATAGGGGGTCAATCGTAGTCCTTTCGATAAGTAGGAGTGTCGAACCCAACGAGGAGCAGAAGGAAATGACAACTGGTTTTCAGCAAGGTAATGTCTGCAAGTGCTGAAATTGTAAGTAACGGATAATTTGGTAGCAAGATAATTTGTAACAAGCACGTAACGGTAATGGTAAATATTATGCAGCAAGATAGCTCAATCCTTTTGTGGCAAAAGACAGGCCAAAACAGTTTCTCATAATAAGCAAAGTATTCTTGAGGGCACACGTGAATTTCATCAAGTCACTTTCACCATGTTGGCTTGATTTGTGTTCACTACTTTGATAATTTGATATGTGGGTGGATCGGTGCTTAGGTGCTATTCTTACTTGAACAAACCTCCTACTTATGATTAACCCCCTCGCAAGCATCCGCAACTACGAGAAAAGTATTAAGATAAACTTTAAGCATAGCATTAAACTTTTGGATCCAAATCGATCCCTTACGAAGTAGCGCATAAACTAGGGTTTAAGCTTCTGTCACTCTAGCAACCCATCATCTAATAACTACTCCACAATGCATTCCCTTAGGCCCAAATATGGTGAAGTGTCATGTAGTCGACGTTCACATGACACCACTAGGGGAATCACAACATACATATTATCAAATTAGCGAACACATATCAAGTTCACATGATTACTTGCAACATTATTTCTCCCGTGACCTCAAGAAGAAAAGTAACTATTCACAAGTGATAAAATGTTCATGATCGGAGGGGTATTAAATAGCATAATGGATCTGAACATATAATCTTCCACCAAATAAACTATATAGTGGTCAACTACAAGATGTAGTCAACACTACTAGTCACCCACAAGTACCAATCTGAGATTCTGGTACAAAGATTGAACACAAAAGATGAACTAGGGTTTGAGAGGAGATGGTGCTGGCGAAGATGTTCATGAAGATTGGCCTCCCCAAGATGAGAGGGTTGTTGGTGATGATGATGACGATGATTTCCCCCTCCGGGAGGGAAGTTCCCCCGGCGGAATCGCTCCGCCAGAGGGAAAAAGTGCTCCTGCCCAAGTTCTGCCTCGAGACGGCGGTGCTCCGTCCCGAAAGTCCTCTCCTTCTTTTTTCTAAGTCAAAATGACTTATATACTAGAAGATGGGCACCGGAGGTGGGCCGAGGAGGGCACAACCCACCAGGGCGTGCTTGGGCTCACTGGCGCCCCCAGGTGGGTTGTGCCCTCCTGGTGGGCCCTCTCTGGTGGTTATTCGCTCCAATAATTCTTATTTATTCCATAAAAATTTCTCGTGAAGTTTTAGCTCATTTGGAGTTGTGCAGAATAGGTAGCCTGACGTAGCTTTTTCATGTCCAGATTTCCAGCTGCCGGAATTCCCCCTCTTTGTGTGAACCTTGTATATTATCAGAGAAAAGGCATTGGAATTACTCCAAAAAGCATTATTATGCATAAAAACATTATAAATAACAGTAGGTAAACATGATGCAAAATGGACGTATCACACCCCGCTGGCTCAGCCATCAAGCCCACCAGCGAAAATCCCGAGGGTGGGTCATGAAGTACCTTGGGTCAGCTGCATCCACAATCAAGAGATGGGGGAGGCCGACCTCTCTACTCTAAACGAGATGCTGGATCAAATCAAGAGTCTTGGAATCTCGGACGGGAAGACTTCTGTCTATGACCATATCGAATGTAAATCTGGAGGTGCGGAAATTTTCGTCCCACCCACCACCCACCTAGTCGCTACGGTCGAGGACTCAACCGACGTACCGGACTACGCCTCCGAGGAGGCCATCGACATGGACGAAGATGCCATCGATATTTCATATACCGCATCACCCTTAGCCACCGACCATACCGGGAATTGGGCGTCTACCTCCACTACAAAAAAAGACACATCTGTGACATTTTGGGCCGAACGAATTTTTTTTCTGTCATACTTATGAGACTTCTATGACGATAATTGTGACAAAACCCGGTATCATCATAGATGTGGTGGGCTCCTACTTCTATGACATAAAATCATGACAGAAAATGGGCTTTTCGTCCTGGGCGGGCCGGAGACGCAGCTGCATGACATTCTTTGGGCCGTCCATGACGGAAAAAACCGTGGTACAAGCGAGGGCGAGGAAGATATCGGGGTGTTCCCGGTTACAGTGGGTGGTCGGGGCCGAGCGATGCATGGAGGTTTGTGCATTTCTCTCGTACACGTACGCGCATGGGTGCGTGGCGTTGGGCTCTAACTGAACCCGAGCGAGGCGTTCGCCTAACTGAACCCGAGTGATTGCATTGCAGGCCACGCGTTACTGAACCCGAGCGATCGATCGATGGCTGTTAACTGAACCCAATCGAGCGATTCCTTCGCTACTGCTGCTAACTGAAGCCGATCGATGTTGCCTCTGGATGAATAGTGAGTGTTGTTGGGGGGGGGGGTTTGGATGAACAGTTCCCGGTGGGGGGTTGGATGAACAGGACCCCGTGGTAGTAGAGGTCGTTGCCGCTGGATGAACAGGACCCCGATCGAGCCGGTTGGGGGTGGATGAACAGGACCCCGTGGAGGGCTGGTTGAACAGTAGCCGGTGGAGGGCTGGATGAACAGTAGCCCGTGGAGGGGTGGTTGAACAGGGCCCCGTGGAGAGGGCTGGTTGAACAGTAGTCGGTGGAGGAGCGCGCGGTGGAGGATGGATGAACAGGAGCCCGTGGATGAACAGTCGCATGTGGAGGCTGGAGGAGGTCGACAGTGGATGAACAGTAGCCCGTGGAGGCTGGAGGAGGTTGATGGTGTAGATGAACAGTATCCCGTGGAAAAAGTCCCATTTTGCGGTAGGCCACACCCCTCCCGATGAACAGGACCCCCGTTTCGACCGTAGCGCTCCAACACAAGTCCGTTTCCTCCGTTTTGCGGTATGCCACACCCCTCCCGGTCAACAGGACCCCTTTTCAACCATAGGAGGTCCAACAGAAGTCCGTTTCCTCCGTTTTGCGGTATGCCAGACCCCTCCCGATGAACAGGATCACGTTTCGACTGTGGCCGGTCGAACACAAGGCCGTTTCCTCCGTTCTGCGGTACGCCAGGCCTCGTTTCCATCGGCTGTTCCGTCCAAGCCGGTTGGCTCCCGATGAACAGCACGCGTTTCGTTGCCTCCCGATGAACACGACGCTTTCCGTTGCCTCCCCATGAACACGACGACGACGCAGTTTCTCCGTTTTGACCCAGCCATGTACACGAGCCCTGGCCATACGTATGCGCGAGTAGGCGTTTGAGACCCCGCCCATATGTACGTACGTGGCCGCATTTTCTTTCTTGCACCCATGCCGCTGTACGTACGTGTACATGCCACGTGCGCGCCTCTACTATGACACGTGCGCGCCTCTACTACGACACGAGCGCGCCTCTACATCGACCAGTATGTACGTACACGTTCGCGACCAGAATGACAACGCTACGTACGCTTCGACCAGGTGGGTCCCGACTGTCAGGCACTTCCTTGCGTGCGAAGATGTAGCTTGTGGGTCCCAGCAGTCAGGGGCGAATCATTTTTTTGCCCGTAATATGGACGCACTTCCTTGCATGCGAAGATGTAGCTGGTGGGTCCCAGTAGTCAGGGGAAACATTTTTTTGCGAAATAAGGTGGCCCGTCCGGTGGGTCCCTGCTGTCAGGTGGAGGAATAATTATTTTGCGCGTAATAAGAAGGCACTTCCTTGCTGCGGCCGTGGACCCAGCTGTCAGCCTCTCCACGTAGAGTACTCTTCTGGTGGAAGTCGTTCCTTGACCACGCCGCGCCGAGAGCACCAGGGCGGTGGACGACGACGAGGCCTAGGAAGGGGACGACACAGAGCCGGGGAAGACGCGACAGTGGATGCCGATGCGGAGAGGAGTACGAGGGTTCACTGGTTCGGCTGCGGTGTGAGGCTACCGTCGCCGCAGAATAACAGGGGGTGTGGGTGAGTAGAGGGATGGCCTGGCCAACGGTGAGAGTAGTAGGGGGCGGTGAGGCCTCCGCGGCATCACAGCCGGCCACGGGAGGCAGGAGCATGCGGCATGACCGGCGCTAGTTTTGGCGGTTGGAGCAAGAAGACCAGAGGTTGAAGAAGCACTATGGCCATTGGATGGACATCGTACGGTCACTGGAGCTAGAATCGTTCATATTGACTAAGTTGACAAAGCCCTCCGTCCCCGTCAACTTAGTAGGCCCACAAGTCAGCCTCCCACTATGGTGGGTCCCAGCTAGCAGGGGGGTATTCATTTTTTTGTGCGTAATAAGGAGGCACTTGCGTGGGAAGATATAGCTGGTGGGTCTGACCTGTCAGCGGGGGGAACGTTTTTTTCGCGAAATACAGAGGCCCTTCCGGTGGGTCCTAGCTGTCAGGTGGAGGAATCATGGACCCAGCTGTCAGCCTCTCCACGTACAGTCCACTTCCGATGGATGCCGTTCGTTGACCACGTTGAGCACGCCGCGCCGAGAGCACCAGGGCGGTGGACGACGGCGAGGCCTAGGAAGGGAACGACACGGAGCCAGGGAAGACTCGGCAGTTGCTTCCCACGCGGAGGGGAGTACGAGGGTTTACTGGTTCGTCTGCCGTCACCGGAGAATAACAGCAGGTGTGGGTGAGTAGAGGGATGGCTAGGCCAGTGATGGGAGTACGGTGGGGCGGTGAGGCCTGCGCGGCAGCATAGCCGGCCGTGGGAGAAGGCAGCAGGCAGTCCCGCCGGCGCTTGTTTGAGCGGCTGGAGCAGGAAGAGCAGAGATTGAAGAAGCATGACGGTCGTTGGATGGACATCCAACAGTCACTGCTCTTATGTGTTGACTAAGTTGACACGGCGTTGCGTGTGCGTCAACCTTTTTTTAGGAAAGCATACACGTCAACGTGTAGTAGGCGCACAAGTCAGCCTCAAATCTGTGGAAAACAACATACAACCCATCTGCTATTATTTCTAATAATTTATAGCCCATTTGCTAATTCTTAAGATTTTTTTGGAGCCCATCTTCTTTTAGTTAGCATTACACCCCATATTGTGGCCACGGTTAAAAATTATACGAAATTTTGCATATTTTGGTGCGGTCAACTATTTTTAATCTCGAAATATCGAGTCACATTCAAATTATTCAAATTATTTTGAAAAAATAATTTATATAAATATAAAATCCAAATAATTGTCACATAAAAATAAATGGAATTTAAAATCTTGTAATAAAAAATTGAAACTAATTTCCGGTTTGATGTGTTTTAAAAATGTACATCCCATTTCTGGGCAAACCGAATGAAACTCTCCTTGTCTTGTAAGATTTGTAGCCCAGCAGGGCTGATAAAGCAAGTAGGCCTCGTATGGGTATTTCTTAAAAAAACTAGAACTGGGCCAGCCATTTTCAGCTAGAAACACAACTGGGCTCATGATGTGGTAAACATAAATAAAACCCTGGCTAGACGGGCAACAGCCCCCGCACAACCCCGTTGTTACCCTGACCCGTCACTAAAACTTGTATAAATAACTACTGCTTGTTCCTCAAAAAAAAAACTGCGCGACCTGCTGGGTCCCTGGTGTCAGCCGCTTGTAGTGTAATTCTCTCGTTTATTGACTACGTTGACAATGGCGTGAGCCCCAGATGTCCAACCATTAGCAGACACCGTTTTTTCGGGCTTATAATAACGAGGCTTTTGCTTGCGTACTACCATGACGCTGGTGGGTCCCTACTGTCACCCTCTCCACGTACAGTCATCTCTTTGTTCCTCTCGGTTGTTGACGATGTTGACAACGCAAGAGGGCGGCGCACCGCGCACGGCGAGCGAACCAAGGCGGAGGACGACGACGAGGCCTCGGACGAAACAAACTGGAGCCGTGGAAGATGCGCCGGTGCAGTCGCAAGTGGAGGGGAGTACGAGGGTTGACTGGTTCGGGTGCGGGTGCGTGTTGGGGCTGACGACGCCGGAGAATAACAGGGCGTGTGGGGGAATAGAGGGAGGGACTGGCCAACGATGGAGAGTACGGTAGGGCGGCGGAGGCGCAGCCAGCCATGGGAGGCGGGTGCAGGCGAAGCCGACGGGGTGGTTTGGTTTGGGCGGCTGGAGGAAGAAGACAAGAGATAGAAGATACACAACAGATGTTGGATGTCAATCCAACGGCTGGTAGGCAGAATCGTTTGTTGACTAGCTAGTAAGTCGACACCACCTTGGATAGGCTATTTCCTCGTGGGTCCCAAATGTCAGAATCCAAATCTGTCACGGTCATGCAGCCTTTCCTATGAAAATTTACAGCCCATTTGATGTGCTAGTTCGAAATAAGTTTGTGGGTGCTAGTGGGGGCTAATCACTTGGCTTCTGTAATGCACAGTGAGCTCAAGCAGCCGGCGAGAGTGATGTTATTTCCCTTGGTTGGGATTTGTTACAATATTTCACTCTAAATTAAACGAATAGCAAGCCATTTGCCTTATTTCAAAGAAAATATGACAGTTACAGCCGAGTTGAAAAGGGCAAGAACATCTAACTCCAGCTTACAAACTATACAAAAGCACGAGGGTTAATTGTTCATCAGGTTTAGACAAAACCCAGGTTGAAAAGGGCAACAACATCTACCTCCAGCACTGTTTTCGGCAGTCACAGTCAAATGGATCGGGCAGGTCCATAGAATGAACATCCTGGGTCGTAAAATTTACTGGATTATGACCACAATATGTTGTAAATAGAAGCCCGACACGTTCAGAAGCTCTTTTGCCCACCTGAAACTCCTTTTTTTGCTCTTCGACATACCCATCCGTCAAAACCATGCTGCTGATAAACTTAAGCCTGATGGACAATAGTAACCTCGCATTCAGCAGGAAGAATGTGACAAATCTAGTGTTTGCATGGTTGGCTACATATCGTTCTAGCGTTATTGTCTTCAATCGAATGTCATGAGAAGTGAGAAAATCCCGGTGCTTACGAATCCACCGATTGGTTATAACTTTCTTACCCCGTCCTGTTGCCTAAATAGACATGAAGATTGAAAACAGTTAAGGTCTAAAAAAAGAGTGTCGAAAGAGCAACAGCTGAACGGTTAATTCTAGTACACTATATGCGGGCTTCCAATGTGCGTGAAATTATCACCTTTATATACAACTTCTCCAGACATGGAAAGCATTGCAGCAAGCCAATAATCTTGTTCAGATCAAAACTATTCATTTGGATATATAAGATCTTGACAGAATCCAGCACCATTGATAGGCCATCCATGGAGAAACTCTTCATTGAGCATAGAACATAATATTAGTACAAAATGTGTACTCCAAGATGATATATAACTTATGCGCAGAAATTTAAAATGCAGCTTATGGTTACAAGTGTAGATGATAATATAAAGTACCTGAAGAACTGTGGAGCCAAACACCATATTGAAATGAGCACAGAGATCATGTATTACACCCAAGGTCTCCAGTTTAGGCGCAGAGAGGACGGTTATTTGCGACGGTGAATAACTAGAATCAAGGATCAACCTTTGAAGTGAAGGGGCATCTTGGATGATGAGCTGCCTTCCGTCAAAAGAAATTCCAATTCTTACAAGGTTAGGCGACTTTATTTGGAGACAACCGATTCTAACTGTGAAAACAAGCACCAAGCACTCCAGGGCAGGGCAACTGGAGTGGATGATGCTGTGCAATGAGGCCTCCGATATACGAACCCGCACAAGTGAAAGTTTCTTGAGAAATGGGAGTCGAAGGTTTAGTACCAGATTGTCTGGTAGGTAGCACAGCGCAAAGGTGGCGGTGTGGAGAGAGGAGGAAAACCGCGAGATGGACATCGGTGCTGAGGGCAAAGGTACATGGCGTTCGGTATCTGGTAGGTGATTTCCAGGGGAATAGTGGAACTCAAGCAGCTGTAGTTCTGTGAATTCAAGGGATTTCAGCCAGGCGTCCACCGTGCAGGTCATGGTATGCTTGCTCAGGTAGCATGACGGGATGCAGAGGCTTTGAACGGAGCCCTGGTGGGAGGAGATGATGGCTCTGGGGATTTCAAACTCATTGAAGAGAGATAGCTGACGACAGTCAAGATTAAGGGACACGGCGCGCCATAGAGGGCGCCACCGAATTGAGAGGACTTGGGTGCGGCAGCAATCCTTGGTGGGGAGAAGCGAGATGATCTCCCAAAGGACGGCGTCCGGGAGATCGCTCATGCGGTCCACCCAAGATTCCACGGGTTCCTGGGATCCGGTGGGGGCGGGGTCGCCGCTTCTCCCTACGCTGCCAGGTGCGGGATCTACAACAGGCATCGCCGCTGACGGGAGCCTCATCTTCTTGGTGCTGGGGTCAGCCGACTCCATTTTTCTCGAGGGCGTCGCGTCACGCTCACGGATTTGAGCAGAGTAACGAATGACGAGCCTAGTTGTAGTGCGAGTGAAGAAGATGGGGAGCTGGGGTTTTTCTGTAGTAGTGAGGAAGAAGGGGAGCTGGGGTTTTCTGTAAGAGTGAGGTGAGGAATTTGGGGGTACGAGTGGAGCGAGCTGACGTGAGGTGGGTGGGAGTGAGGAGGAAGAAGAGCACCCACGTTTTTTTGGGGGGCGGTGTGCTGGGTGTGGGTAGCGCCTCTCATTAAGTAAATATATGGGCTTTTGAATTGATTTTATTATTTACTAGGGTGGATGGGCTGTTTTGTCTTGGGCCCAGAGAAACAATTACTACTAGTACAGTGGAGACACTCTACAGCTACCCAGAAAAACAATTACTACTAGTACAGTGGATACACTACCGCTTCTGGCTCCTCCTAGGTCATCGAAACGTCTCCCTCTACTGAATGTCGTTTTACTTTTGTTCACCGACATGCGGGCCATGCAGCGCGCGGGCCCAAATGCCATCCACCAAATTAGAAGGCAGTATGCAGGCGGAGAGTCACCCCGGTCATAGCGCGGCAGTAACGAGCCGTCGTATCACAAAACCCCACCTCCCCGCAGTCTAAGTTTGACGGACGAAGCAACCATCATTTCACTCTTCGCTGAATCCCCTTCTCCCTCACCGTCTTCAAGAAAGCCAACACTCGCATCTGCCACTGTTCTTCTCTCCCAACGAAGGGAAGGTAAGCGGATCCGTGATGTTGGTATATTTTCGTTCAGAGAAAAAAAAGAACTTTTGCAAAGCAGTAACCGATCCTCACTCTCTTTTTTGTTTCATTGTCATTGCGATTGTGTTTTCCTTTCAGTGGTCTCCTAGTATTCGTCAGTTTCATGATGGACCAAGGAGAACCAGGCAAAGATCTGCCGATATTGGAGCAGACGCGGGAGGCTGATCCCCACGAGACAGAGAGCTCCAAGAAGATGGAGGCAGCCACCGAGCCGACCCCAGATACGCTCACGGCCACTACTGAGATGGTCAACGCCCCGTTTGAGGTTACAGCCCCCGTGGCACTGCAGGAGCAGTTTTCCCCCTTCGAGGATGTGTCCCCCCCGCTGAGCTGCCCAAGGTGATTTTCTTCTTTGCCGATCTCGATTGTGGTTTTTCATCTAAGTATGTGGTGATGAATAATGCAAAATTTAATTAGCTTCGGTGCCATGCTATACATAGTGGTTTAAATAACTTGTGTTTCTTATACTGGAAAGTAATTCAGAATTTGTTTCTGTTTCAATTAGAGCCCTGATGCAGACAAGGATTGTGTGGTTGTACATGTCACTCGCTATGAGGCGGATGACCTGAATATACGCACTGGGAAAACAGAGTTCTTAGGCTGTTGGATCCTGGAAGCCATTTGCGCTTATACCGATGTCGAGTTGTATTCCAGCCTCACTGTTGTCAGGCGTGTTTTCTAGGGTGTACTGAAGCACAAGAAGTTCAAAGCTACTCCTTCGTTTGTGAGGCATACTGTTCTTGTCAAGCTTACACAGGAAGATGACGTGGCATGCCTCCACAAACAAGTTTATGAGTGGCAAGGCCACAAGGTTATCTTCATGAAGGTTCACAGGATTGAGCTGCTGCCGGACGTCCTCGATGATGTTCATGGCAAGGTCCGTCTTGTGTCCAGCCCAAATTAGATCGAGGCATGAAATAGTTGCCCCAGCTAGTGTTTAATAGTAGTTTGGATTGTGTCTAATTATCCGAACCTTGCCTGTTATCGAGCCCTCTGGGGCTAGTACTCTGTTTGAATCCGTCTATGGGAACTGCTGCTACTTTTGTGTGCCCGTGAATCATGTGAGAACCATCATAATTGTTGCCGAAACAGATGCGTCCTCACTAGTTTTTTCATGAATATGGCATGGTAAGACATAAGTTGTCACGGTTTATCATACGAGTAGTGTGTGTTTGATGAAATAGAGTACTCGTTCGAGAACTGTGCGCTGACGTATACATAAGTACTTGTAAACACTGTTGGTGCTACGCCACTTGTAAGAAGTTGTGCAAAACACGACACATTGGCTCAGCTCGCTTCAACACTAGGCTATCGACCAGCTAACAATCAACAATCTGCTGTCTGACATATAAGCAACTGTGTATCTTGTTACAGTGGTTCATGCAGTTAACTGAGGCCACAATGTAAATTCCAAACGTTCACAGGCTAGTCCAGCGTTCATGTGGAACACTCACATTAAACTCGGCTTCATAAAAAACTTGAAAAGCATAAGTTAAGCAATTTTATACATCTCAATGATTCATAGAACATAACAAACATATACTAGTTCACAGCAAAAGACAAAGTTGTGAGAAGGTTTACAAATCAGGAAAAAACACGCAAGGCTTCTCTGAGCAAAGGGCCTCCCGGCAGGCTTAAATTTCCTGGAGTTCACTCTGGTTTTTTCTTGTTGCCACCATCCAGGGTTAGGTTCTCTCATTCCAGAATAACCAATTGTAATTGTGTTCCCAGCTGGAATGCTGAACTGAACCATGCAGTGTACTGACCAGCTGATATTCTTGTGCATTCCACTAAATTTAAGCACCGCTATTTGCAAAAATAAGCAGACCACAATGCCTGTTGTCCGCGCACCTGTCCCAAAAACCGCCGTGCAGCCGTGCCAGCTAGTCCTCGGTCCATGGATGAACTGGTAGAAAGTGCATTCCGGACTAGGATGCAGTTGTTTTCGCTCGTCCCTGCACTGCAATCAGGAAGAGAAACGTATGGAACAGCTTCTTTTAGATTGCGTTGGTCATTCTACCTAGTTACTACCAATGTAGGAATACCTAGAACACTAGTGGTTAGAGGACGGCAGCTAGGAATAGCCATCTCATTTTGTGCAGTTGTACTAAAACTGAGATGTGTACTTTTGATTGCACAGATAGAAACGGTATGGAGACAGACATCCCTGTTTGCGCAAATACCAAATACGGTTATTTAAACAGTGACAGATATTTGCAGTGGCGTATGATTAACAGCAGCATCTATTGTGTTATAATTGGCACTAGATTGACAGTATGAAAGTGCCCTTAAGTAAGTAGCATCACATCACATCAACACTGCCACTAGATTAACATGCAGAACAATAGCATTAGTATTACTGTCATGAGAGTAGCACATGGTCAGTAAATGTGCAATCAAATTTGTGCAGTTCCACTGGGATGAAGCAATGTTAGCGGTGTGAGATTTAAGTGTAACTGCAAAAACACAATTCATGGGAAATAAAGCAAGACGGAAGCACTTCATAAAATGGTGGTGGCATTGCTGCAATTTATCGACGGCACTAGACCATTACTTATAGTGACATTAGGTGGCATTGCTTAATGCTTCATGTGATTTTACATTAACGATAGCGATATGGGTGTAGGGACAGCAGGGGCATAAAGTGGTGAGGCAGATGTGGTTGCCGAGAGCAGCAAACACTCAGGCGGCATGTCTGCATTTGTCCCATTTTTTATATCCTCGGCCACATTTTCCTATGTGAGCACATGAAATCTAGACCTGCTCATTCTCATTTGCGTTGTCCCCCAACACCCCTCACTTTCTTTCCTTTTTCAACCAAGAGACAGGTCCACTTTCCCCCCACCCTTCGCCATCCACCATGCTTTCTTCGCCTTTTCAACCAAGAGACCGGTTGGGTAGCCAATATCTACTACTTTCCCCCGTTTCCTCTTAGAACCAAGTCCTAGTTTCATGCTACGGCTTTCCCACTTTCTTCCCTGTTTGAACCAACTCTTAGAGTCGACTGCATGAACTAGCTTTACCTCTAATAATAGTAAAAATCTAGGTGGCTTTGGAACAGCCGATGGAAGTAGAAAAAGATCCACACACAGCCAAGTGGGGAGCTGGGGCAGTAGAGCAAGGCAGGTTTCGAAGGAATATATACCTAAGGGTCATCGGCATGTGGCAAAGACGGCGTTGGGAGACCGCATCTTGGCCACAATACCATAGGGAGGAAGAAGGGGTCGGAGGCCCTCCCGAGCCGGCGCTCTCTCAGAGAGAACGGCACGGCCGCCGATCGGGACGCGCGGGCAGCCATTGGTCTCCTCCCTCGCCGCCGACGACAGCGTGAACGATGCACCTACACCCCTGCCGCGGTCGAGGTGGTCCGGCCGGATTTGTGACCAACCGTGAGCAGAGAGAGAGTGTGGCCACCTATGTCTTTCTTAGATCTGGAGAGCATGAGAGAGTAAAAGAGAGGAACCCTAGTAAAGCAAGCGCTAAGGCTCCTGCTTATATATATAGTGGAGTGATTTTGTTATACCAGCTTCAAAAAATTGTGCTCCTACGTGTACCCGCGAGTGGGTGTGAGAGAACTAGTGCGTGCGTGCACCGCTTCTCTTTGTGAGAGTACAATATACTATGCCCAAAGAACGTTCGCCACAAGAGTAGGCGCGGGCGCCGCCCTCGCCGCGCCGCCCCCCGTCTCCGCCGTTCCCCGCCTCCGACGCCCGTCTCCCCCGACCCCCGACGCCGGGCCCGCACCTCCTCCGGCGCCCTCCTCTTCCCCTCCGACTCCAGCCAGCTCCTGCTCCGGCGAGCCTCGAGCGCCCGATCCAGATCCATCCACGAGGTTGACTTTCCCCCTCCCCTCAAATTCTCCAAGTCCCGAGATATTGCATTATGTGCTCATGTTCATTGCATCATATCTCATCGCATACTGCTCCATTTTGCATGCATGATATAAAGAAATGTTCGCCTCGAGATGCTCTTCATTTTGTTCCATTGTGCCATGCTCGTTTGTGTTCATCTTGATGCCCAAATCTCTGGTGCAAGAATGCTATATGATGTTAACTGCTGTTACCTATCAGAACTTGGTGATTTGTTATTTTTGTTGCAATTGATGTGTGCATCTTATGGGCATGAGCTCTACATGTGTTTTGATCTATGACATGCCATCTTTACAGGGGTGTATGCCATGTATTTTTGTGATCTATGTGGTGACTAGCACAAGCATGCAAACTAGGCTTCATGATGTTTCTGTTTTCAGGGACTTAGGATTTTTGCCAAGTCTGTCACTGCTGTTATTTTGTTGCCATGTATCCATGTGGCTACAGAGAGATTCATGCTTATTTTGAGTATGTTCGGTAAGGATGTTTTGTAGATATAGTTGTGCTCTATCCATCCATGCCCCTGTTTGCAATTATGGAGTGCCATAACATCTCTTAATATTGCTCTACGTTTGCTATAAAATGTTCCTGGCAGATTGTTAACATGATATTCAATATTGCCAAGGTTGTTGTAGTTGATCCATTCATGCTATGTATTTTTTCTTGCCATGGATAGCTTCATAAACATGCCATCTTGCCGTAGGTATGCTTGTTTTGTCATGCATTGCCTTGTGTTGAGTGAATCATGCTCACAAAGATGCCTTCATATTACTGTTACTGCCATGATCTGTTTTCTGCCAAGTCCGAAACCTGTTAACGAAACTTGCTATGTTTACAGGGGTGCCATCATATCTTCTGATCCTTTTTGGCTCATGGTCAGTAAGGGACTTTTGTGCTATGCTTTTAGTAGATTCATGCCATGCCTTGTTTTGCTATAATAAGTTCCTGTAGCATGTGTTTTGCTTGCTTTGAACATTGCTACCTGATGCTGTTTATGCCATGTCCAGTAATTTCACCAAGTCTGTGAACCTGATATCTTTTGCACTTTTGCCATGCTTGTTTGAACCTGTTATGGTGTGATCTAGCCATAGCTCAGTGTTCATCTTTTGTCAAGAATCTCCTGTAGGTTACTGCCATATGCTTTGTTGCTATGTTGGAGTCCTGTAACATAGTTTCTTGATGCATTTTAAGTGCTATCATGCTGTTAATCGCAGATTCGTGTCCTTGTTTTGCTTGCCATTTGCAAACCGTGCATCCGTTTCCGGTGATCTTTATATCGATTTCAACCGAAATCATCTCACCTTTCCAGTGGCATACTTGGTTTGCCAAGTTATTGCCTTGTTCATCCTTTTTCTTCCGGAGCACGCATACGCTTCGCATATCATATCTCGCATATCATGCATGTATTGCATCATGTTGCTTGTGCATTTCCCGTGATTGATTGTGGTTCCATTGCTTGTATTCTTGCTGTGGGTAGAGCCGGGAGATGAGTTCGTGAACGAGGAACCTGTTGAGTACGCTTACGAGGATCAAGCTTTCGACAACTCTGAGAACCTTGCAGGCAAGATGACCATACCCTCGAAATCACTTCTATCTTTGCTTTGCTAGTTGTTCGTTCTATTGCCATGCTGCGCTACCTACCACTTGCTATATCATGCCTTCCATATTGCCATGTCAAGCCTCTAACCATCCTTTCCTAGCAAACCGTAGTTTGGCTAAGTTACCGCTTTTGCTCAGCCCTTCTTATAGCGTTGCTAGTTGCAGGTGAAGCTGAAGTTGGTTCCATGTTGGAACATGGATATTTTGGAATATCACAATATCTCTTATTTAATTAATGCATCTATATATTTGGTAAAGGGTGGAAGGCTCGGCCTTATGCCTGGTGTTTTGTTCCACTCTTGCCGCCCTAGTGTCCGTCATACCTGTTGGGGATATAACTACTGGAGTCACCCGCCCGGGAGGGGCCGGGTTATGCTATGACGATCATCACATGAAGCCCAATCTCAAGTTTGAGGATGGCGGTTCAGTAATGGGCCTAAGGCCTAGGGGCGGCTTAAGGCCCGTAGTGATAAACCGCCGTTAAGGCATGACTTGTAGTGTAAGGCAAGAATAGTTAAGAGTCCGAGCCGGACACTGTTTATAAGCCGGCCGGGACTCTGAGAGCCGCTGGGCGTTAACCTCTCTATATAAAGGGACGACCCAGCGGCGGTTCAGGACAAGTAAGATCAGATCGATAGCCAGGCATAGCGGTTTAGCTCCCTGGTCATCGAAACCCTAAGTAATTCCACCTCAACTGGAGTAGGGTTTTTCCTTCACCGTAAGGGGCCGAACCAGTATAATCCTCGTGTCCGTTGTCCCGTTTATCCCCTTTAAGCTTCCTAGTTGCGATGGCTCCGCGACTAAGTCCTTGCACGAGGACATCTGCCATGACTATTCCACGACAGTTGGCGCCCACCGTGGGGCTAGCGCACGGTGGATTTGAGTTCTTGAAGGGCAGCTTCGAAGGGCTCAAGGGATACGCTGTGGGCCGGATGACCAAGAGTCGTCGCGGCAAGCTCTACATCGACGACGCAGGCTGGGGCCCCGACGCCGGCTCAATCGAGTACGGGTACCGGGTCCCCTTCGGCGGAATCCACGTTATTATTGGCAAGATTGGCGAGCCGGGCCCTGAGCCGGACCACTGCACCGACCTCGTCGAGACGGCTCAGCGTGCGAGACCCACCTGGACTCTGCCTGCCTTGAAGCATGCTTTCGTGGGATGCGTCCATGGAGGACTCTCTGAAGGATCTGGATCTGGCGATGAGATGGCCGCCCGCTCTGACGGCGAGTCGTCCACAGATGAGACCAACTCGTTATATCAACTTCAAGATGGCAGGCTCAGGGGTTGTTCTGATGGCGACAGTATTCCGGACCACTTTGAGCCGCCAAGCCGGGTTGGAATCTTCATGGCCGGCACACAACCTGTTCAAAACCCCGCCGCTGGGGCAGGATGCCCTGTGCACTCGCCGGCTCAGGTGCTAATGGATCTCACAGATAAGATGACGGCCTTGTTAACTGCCACGGTCGTCCCGGCGGATCAAGCTCAACATGATGCAGAAGTGGCACAACTAAAACTGGACATAGCGCAGGCCAAGGAAGACCTGGCAGCGGAAGGAGTTAGGATGGCTGCAGAGCGGGCGGCTCTGGACGCCCAGACTCAGTTTATTCAGGCGCAGTCTTTCCGGCTCACGATGGATCAGAACGCATCCAATGAGGTCAAGAGAAGGAGGTATCAGAAGGATCAATCTCGGCTCCCTCCGGTTTGTGATCCTCGCAACCTCTTCAACACACCCGGTGCAGGGCCTAGCAACCCGCCAGAGATCACGGCACCCGGGGTGGGAACGCTGGTTCAGCCACCAGTGATGGGGCCTCCCCGTGTGAATACTGCACCGCCTCCATATGTGCCAACACCACTGGGTCATTATTCTAACCCGTTGGAAAACATGATCGCTCCAGCAGCGCGACTGGCGGCTCTTCCGGTTGAGGGTGACTCCCCAACGGCGGTCGAAACCCGCAGGGTCAGAGAACTTCTTCAGACGGCTTTGGCGCAGCAGGAGGCATATTCATATAGCCGAGACAGGATTCATTCGACCCCTCGACAGGCAATTCGTCAAAACCGGAGTCCGAGTTATAGCAGACACATGGCGTCGGCGACCGGCTCAAGCAACGTCCGGCGCCATGACTTTCCTGGGGGGCATGGCCCAGCACATAATGGAGCCTTTAATGCGGTAGATCAAGACAGAGCGCGTCAGGAAGCTGAGCAGGCGGCTCAGATGACGGCTTACCAGCCTTTTCCGGTTTACCCAACGGCTTCTATTGAGGCAGGCATGGCTACAAGAGCCGGAGGCGTCCCTTGCCTGGTGCCGGCTCTCCGTAACGAACGTCTGCCCAAGGATTTCAAAGGACCTAGGAAGGTACCTAATTACACGGCTGATTTATAGCCCGGAGCATGCGTTGAGAGCTACGAGATGGCTATGGAGTTGCTGGAGGTCAGCGAAGCGGCAATGGCCAAATACTTCACCATGATGTTGGATGGGACTGCCCGCACTTGGTTGAAGGGACTGCCGCCCAATTCCATCGGGTCATGGGCAGAGCTAAAAGCCCGGTTCATCCAAAACTTCAAAGATACATGTAGGCAATCAATGTCAATTGTGGATTTGACTAACTGCAAACAGCAAGAAGGCGAGTCTACGACCCATTGGGTACGCCGGGTCAAAGAGATAATACATTCGTTTGATAAGATGGATGCCGGCTCTGCGGTCTTGATGTTGGAGCAAAATTGTCGTTTTGCGCCTCTGAAGATGAAGCTTGGGCGGCTCAAGCGCGATTGCAACGATATGGGTACGCTGATGGCGGCTCTGGTCAAGTACGCCGACTCTGATAGTACCAAGGATCCCGCGTCTCATGAGGAAAAGACAGGGAAGGGAAAGAAGAATGGCAACGGCAAGGGCCCTCGGCATAACCCGACGAACCAGGGAAGTAATAAACGTAAGGCTGATGGCAGTATGGAATTTGTGGCCAACACCAATGCGCAAGGTAACAACCACCGATGTAAGGGGAGACCACCTCCCCGATCCGCCGGATCAGGCCCGACGCTTGAGCAATTGTTGAATGAGCCCTGCCCAAGGCACGGTTCTAGGGAGAAGCCAGCCACTCATCTATGGAAAGACTGTGCAATCATGAAAGCTTTCAAAAATTCCAACACTTTCAATGGCAACAATGGGCAGGGCGGCGGCTCAGGCGGCGGCGGCTTTCATGGCCCGGGCGGCGGTTCAAATTCCAATTTTCAGAATTTTCAAGGTAATCAAGGGGGGTTCAACTAGCAATCTGGCCAGGGGAATCAGCAGCAGCAGCAGGGGGGATATCAGACCAATCCAAAGCAGCTCAATAGTGGACAGTATCATGTGTTTACTACCAGTTTGTGCAAGCGAGACCAGAAGCTTCATAAAAGGGCTGTGAACGCTGTTGAGCCGGCGGTTCCACGTTACTTGCGATGGTCTGAGCAACCTATTGTATGGAGTAGGGAGGATCACCCTCCCGGGGTTGATAATCCGGGTCACCTGGCTTTGGTGGTGGCTCCTCAGGTTGGTGGGTATAAATTCACTAAGGTGCTCATGGATGGGGGCAGCAGCATCAACATCCTCTATTATGAGACCTTCCGTCGTATGGTAAGTCGGCGTATCCAGTTGGTAAGATCGAGCTGGAAGTAGCCTTTGGAGATGAGTACAACTCCAGGGCGGAAAAACTGACTTTTGAGGTGGTCAAGATCAGAAGCCCGTACCATGCTCTATTTGGGCGGCCGGCTTACGCCAAGTTCATGCCACGGCCGTGTTATGTATATTTGCAGCTCAAGATGCCGGGTCACAACGGGACCATTACGGTTCATGGCAGCCGAAAAGTAGCTTTGGAGTGCGAGGAAGGTGACGCTGCTTACGCTGAATCTGTTTGTGCAACAGAGGAGTTGAAGTTTTATAAGGATAATGTTGACTCGGCAGATATGACGTCTCTGAAAAAGCCAACCACGGAGCATGAGCCGGTAATGAAATTTAAGTCGGCCGATGAGACTAAGCTTGTTGACTTTGTTCCAGGTGACTCATCTAAGCAGTTCAGCATCAGCGCCAATCTGGATCCTAAATAGGAAGGCGCGCTCATCGAGTTCATCCGTGAGAACCGGGACATCTTTGTATGGAAACCTTCTGACATGCCGGGTGTACCGAGAGAGCTCGCTGAGCACACTCTTAATATTGATCCAAAATTTAAGCCAGTCAGGCAATTCCTCCGTTGGTTTAATGAGAAGAGGCGGAAGGCCATTGGTGAGGAAGTAGCTCGGCTCTTGGCGGCCGGGTTCATTGTGGAAGTATTTCATCCAGAATGGTTAGCTAACCCGGTGCTCGTACTCAAAAAGAACGGCACCTGGCGTATGTGTGTGGATTATACGGATTTAAACAAGGCTTGTCTGGCTGATCCTTTTGCTCTCCCTCGTATTGATCAAATTATTGATGCTACGGCGGGTTGTGAGCGTTTGAGTTTTTTGGATGCGTACTCTGGTTACCATCAGATCAAAATGGCTGTTAAGGACCAAGAGAAGACGGTGTTCATTACTCCCTTTGGAGCTTTCTGTTATGTGTCTATACCTTTTGGGCTCAAGAGTGCACAGGCGACTTACCAGCGTTGCGTGCAGAATTGTCTTCATAATCAGGTTGGGCGCAACGTTCATGCCTATGTGGATGATATTGTGGTCAAATCCAGAGAGAAGGAGACCTTGATAGATGATCTGGGAGAGACCTTTGATAATCTGCGGGTCTACAAGATGATGCTTACCCCGGCCAAGTGTGTTTTTGGTGTTCCTGCAGGCAAGCTCTTGGGTTTTCTGGTTTCTCACAGAGGCATTGAAGCTAACCCGGAGAAGATCAAGGCAATCACCTCTCTGGCTAAGCCGGCGTGCATAAATGACGTCCAGCGTCTGGCGGGTCGCATCGCTGCTTTGAGTCGATTTATAAGCCAGTTGGGCGAAAAGGCCATACCACTGTATCAGATGATGAAGAAAACAGATGACTTTGTCTGGAGTGATGCTGCTAATGCTGCTTTTGATGATTTGAAAAGACAGTTAGCTGAGCCGCCAGTCCTTGCTGCTCCTGTCGATAAGGAGCCCTTATTGTTGTATGTAGCCGCTAACACACGAGCCGTCAGTGTGGCCGTCGTGGTGGAGCGCAAGGAGGCGGGTAAGGAACATCCGGTTCAGCGGCCGGTTTACTACGTTAGCGAAGTACTCATTGAGTCCAAGCAACGGTATCCACATTGGCAGAAGCTTGTTTATGGGGCATGGCAAGCCGGAAGCTTAAGCATTATTTCCAGGGCCACCCCATCATTGTGGTTAGTTCTGCTCCTTTAGGAGATATCATCCAAAACAGAGAAGCCACCGGAAGAGTTGCTAAGAGGGCCATTGAACTTGGGCCTCATGATTTAAAGTATGTGCCACGCACTGCTATCAAATCTCAAGCATTGGTAGACTTCATCAACGACTGGACAGAACTGCAGATGCCTGAGGAGAGGCCAGATAACACATACTGGACTATTCACTTCGACGGGTCCAGGCAGTTGGAGGGCTCGGGGGCTGGAGTCGTTTTATCTTCCCCTCGAGGTGACAAGTTTTGTTATGTGCTACGGTTGATGTTTCCTTATACTAACAATGCAGCTGAGTATGAGGCCTTGCTCCATGGTCTTCGGATGGCTAAGGAGATGAGCTTAAGCCGGGTGAGATCCTTTGGCGACTCAGATTTGGTGGCTCAACAGGTATCAGGCAAGTGGGATTCTAAGGACCCCCTCATGGCGGCTTATCGCCGTGAAGTTGATGCCATCGCCGGGCATTTTCAGGGTTATCAAGTGGAGCACATTGACCGCAGAAAGAACGAAGCGGCTGATGCCTTAAGCCGGCTGGGCTCTCAGCGTAAGCCGGTGCCGCCTAATACTTTCTTGGATATTCTGCATAACCCTTCTGTCAAGTTGCCTACAGAGGAAGACTTGGCAGTCCCTGACCCAGAAGCATAGTTGGTGGCGGCTCTTCACGTTATCCCAGATTGGACAGTGCCATACTTGGCTTACATGACCCGGGGAGACTTGCCTGAGGATGAAACTTTGGCCAGGCAGATAACCCGGCGGTCTAAGTCAATGATAATTATCAATGGCGAGCTGCATCATCGCAGTGTTACTAGGGCTTTTCAACGTTGTGTTTCCAATGAGGAGGGTCAAGAAATTTTACGAGAGGTTCACGAGGGGGATTGTGGCCATCATGCCGGCTCGAAATCCCTTGTGGCGAAGGCTTTTCGTCATGGTTTTTATTGGCTGACGGCTCACGCTGACGCAGAGGACTTAGTCAGTAAATGTGACGGTTGTCAGAAGTTCTCAAGACGTGCTCACGTGCCGGCTCAAGAGTTGAGGATGATTCCAATCACTTGGCCGTTTGCAGTGTGGGGGCTTGATATGGTTGGGCCTTTCAAAAGGTCCAAGGATAAGAAGACCCACCTCTTGGTGGCGGTGGACAAGTTCACAAAGTGGGTTGAGGCAGAGCTAGTTAGTAAGTGTGACGCAGCCACGGCGGTTCAGTTCATGAAAAAGGTGATATTTCGCTTTGGTTTTCCACACAGCATTATAACTGACAATGGTACCAATCTGTCTAAAGGCACCATGGAAGAATTTTGACAACGAGAGCATGTTCGCCTTGATGTTTCATCAGTAGCTCAGCCCCAATCCAATGGTCAAGCTGAGAGAGCCAATCAGGAAATCTTGAAGGGCATCAAGCCCCGGCTTTTGGTCCCTTTGCAACGGACGCCGGGTTGTTGGGTGGAGGAGTTACCCTCTGTGTTATGGAGCATCAATACTACTCCTAACAGGTCTACGGGTTACACGCCTTTCTTCATGGTCTACGGAGCTGAGGTGGTTCTCCCTAGCGACATCCGTCATGACTCGCCTCGAGTGGCGGCTTATGTCGAGGCGGACAATGAGCAAGCACGTCAAGATGCTCTTGACTTGTTGGACGAACAGCGTGACGTAGCAGCAGCTCGCTCGGCGATTTACCAACAAGACCTGCGCCGCTATCACAGCCGCCGGGTTAAGTCCAGGACCTTTCAAGAAGGTGATTTGGTGCTCCGGCTCATCCAGGATCAAACAGATGCACACAAGCTATCCCCACCTTGGGAAGGGCCCTTTGTGGTCAGCAAGAACTTGCACAACGGGTCATACTACCTCATCGATGTTCGAGAGCACAAAGATTCACGTAAGTCGGAGGAGGAGACCCGCCGGCCATGGAATATTGCTCATCTTCGGCCGTATTACACTTGAGCCAACGGCTCTCATAATGTACATATTTCTATAGCCATGTATATATTATGATGAATAATAAAGCAGGACCTCTGTCCTTTTTCCCCGCCAAAGGTAAATGTGTCATTGTTATTTTCATTATGATATCACATGATCACTTGGAGGCTGATCCGGCTTATGATCGTATTCGAATCTAGACGTTAAATATAAGATCATTTGGGGGCTTCCTGTTCAAACATAGGTCGTATCCGAACCAAAGAGAACATAGCTGTCGATACCCACTTGATTGGCATATTGCCGAGCTCACTGGGGAGTTTCTTGATCATATTTGAATCATAGCTCAACCCCCTTTGGGAACCGACGTGGATCGTATTCGAATCAGCGTCGTTAAACAACTCTCAAGATTATTTGGGGGCTTCCTGTTCAAACATAGGTCGTATTCGAACCAAAGAGAACATAGCTGTCGATACCCTCTTGATCGGCAACGCCAAAGCCACTGGGGGCTATATGATCGTATTCGAATCTTTGCTTAACCCCTTTGGGACGGTTCTCTGGTCGTATTCGAATCAGAAGCCTCCAAATTTTCGAAGTCTCTTTGTTGCAAACAAGTTCTTTTGATTATATCTAAAGTGTTCAAGGGTGGTTTCTACTCCACCGGCTTAACTTTGGTCAATAAAGTTGATCGCACATGATAAGCATCATGTTACATAGTGGGGTTTTTACTCATTATTCGGATCACATAAACCGGAGGTGTACTTGAAGGATCACAGGTATGCTGTTATGGTTGTCTCAAGGATATAATGGAGGACCGGTTTGTTATGATTCCGGGTTATATGTAAAGTGTATGACTCTCCATGCGGTAAGCCGCCAAGGGACTTGTGATTTGTTTTTTTATGCAGGACAATTAAAGACAGCTCTTTAAACATAAGGAAAACAGAGGATCAAGCATAACCCGGAAGAATATAAAAGGGCAGCTTAAACAATGTTGAGCGCTACACACGTGCGCGATGGCACGACAAAATTAAGTGTTTGTCCTACTCTATTACATGACTCCCCGAGTCCAAAAGGTGAGGCATCGTCTTTTAAGACATAACCATGAGCCGCCTGCGAGATCAAGGGCGTTATTGGCCTGAGGTTTCCGGGTCATCCCTCTCCGCTCCTCCGGCTGTTTCCATGACCTAGAAGGTTGATGATTTCCAGTCAATGCCACTCAAGGCTTCAAATTGAGCCTCATCATCAATTAACCCGGCCGGGTCAACTTCAGGGGCGAAGGTATGCTTACGAGTTGGAGGAATCAGGCTGACTGCTTCATAGCATGGTGTTGGGATTCTCTAATTCTCCGCGTCATAGCTCGGTTGATATTTGGTAAGATCTGTGTCATTGCCAATCAAAGTGGCCACAGGGCGTACGCTCTTCACACAAGCGGCGAAGTCCTTCTGGTCAAAGGGGGTGTCGTCTTCCTTCAAGCTGGGATACCCAAGAGCGATGTCGGCCGGGTCTAGCTCCGGTAGAAACGCCTTGGCCCGGCTCAGCGCGGCTATAGCTCCGGCTCTTGCAGAAGCCCGTCTCAACTCTTGGAAGCGTTGAGGAAGTACGGCAAGCCGCCTGAGTACATCCGCCAGGTGAGTGGGAACTTCATTTGACAGAGCCACAACGGCTAAAGCACGTTGTGACCCGGTGTAAAGTTGCTCTACCAAGGTATAAACCGCCTTCAATTTTGTCAGCACGTTTTGATTAAGATTGGAGCTCCTGGGGCCTGCATTGCAAAGACAGTTAAGCTGATGACAATTGAGATGCTCTTTGGAAAAGATGTAAACTAGCTAAACACTTATAGAGTAACTTACCAAAGATTGCGGAGACCATCTGAGAAACATGGTGCTTTAAGCCGGATAGCTCGGCGGCTGTTTCAGCAAGAGTGGCCTCCGCTTGTTCAGCCCGGCTGAGCAAAGCCGTCTTTTCATCCGCCCAGGCTTTTCTCTCTGCTTCAAATTTCTTCTTCAGTTTCTCTTGAGCAGATACACTGAATTCAAACTTGGAGTTGGCCTTTTGGGTTTCATTTTCTTGAGTCTTCAGGCGGTTCTTTAAATCAGAGATCTTCGATTCAAATTGCTTGACGGCGGCCTGTATAATTTCCGGGTCACAATTAGGGTGATTATAATGCAATATTAAGTCCCAAGCACTTTGCAAGCAAAGACACTTGGCACTTGGGGGCTAATGTATGCTGAAGAGCTCTATTTACAGTGGCGGTTCATGCAAATAAGTCCCAAGCACTTTGCAAGCAATGGTACTTGGCACTTGGGGGCTAATGCATATTGCTGTTCAACTACTTGATTAAAACAAGGTAAGGACCGGTTCAGATATGCTGATTAAACCGGACCTTGAGTGCTACCAGGTAAGCCAGTTTTCATGCAGTGCTTACTAAGCCGGTATTAAGTCTACAACATATTTTATCATAACTAATAGACTTGGGGGCTGGCATGGTAAGTATAACTATGGAGTAAGAAAGAGAGTTATACCTCAGATTTTTGCTGTATTTGTTTCACCATGTCAATCTCCAGATCCCGGCTGTTGTGCACTTGATTCACATAGCCAGAGACAATATCTTCAATGCTCAGATGAGCATAACCAGTGATGTCCAACTTGGCCCGGCGGCGCTCCAGAAGTTCTTCCTTGGCAGAGCACTTGGGCAGCACGGTAGGTCATCCCGGTTCGACAAACTCAATCCGGGTGATCTCAACGTCCGGATCATCTGGATGAGCCGGGCTGGGGATCTCCGGGTTCTCAGAACCTTCCATAGCTTGTTCAACAGTGGGAGCAGCAGTGGCATCAGGAGATGGTACAGCCGGCGACTCATCAGCAGAGGCATTAGGAGCGGCAATTCAGAGTTCCGGCTCAGCCAGGACCGACTCTTCGGCCGGCTTATTTTTCTTCGCCCTCTTGTTGGGCTTCACTTGTACACTGCAAGTCAAAGGGTTAGTGCACAAACATGAGTAAGATAAGCACAAAATCAACTGATCATCATTACCCGGGAGCGGTTTTGAAAGCCGGCAAGCTGGACTGCATTGAGTCGCCGGAGGAAGGCGAAGTTCCCTGGTAGTTTGAGTCAGAAGAATTGAGTGGTTTACGAGGGACGCCCGCCAAAGGATATAAAGAATATAAGTCAAAGATAACCTCAGTCCGGCGCTTCCTTGATGCTTCGGGTAAGCCGGAGGAGAGGTCTGCATCTTTGCTGGTCCGGGGCTGCCTCCGACTCTCATAAATCTGTCGCTTCAAAAGAAATTGAGGATCCTGATAAGCTAAAGGATGTATAAATCTTACTTTCCGGGTTACTCTTCGGACTTTCTGTCTCGGCAAAGGCTCGGAGTCGGAGGAATTTATAGTTACCTCTTCATTCACTTCATGACTCGTTCCGGTGTCCTCCTGCTGATAATCCGTGTCAATAAGATGATTAAAAAAGGAGCCTAAAGAGTCAAGAGCTACCTCTGACTCGGAGGTGTCTTCCAGACGAAGCAGGTCCGAGGCGATAGGTTTATTCCCCTTCTTACGGGGAGCGGTTTTCCTGATGGCTTTCTTAACTTTTCGGGCTTTCTTGGCAGCTTCATGGTCGTACTTGACCTTCCAGAATTTATCATTAGCCTGTAAAATACAACAAAGGTTAGCAAGTTAAGACAAAATCGTTAAAATGGAAGGTGAAGTATTCAGGTCAATGGTTTACCGCTGGAGCCGGGTTAGCCTTGCAGAAAGGGCTTAAGCCCACTCTCCCGCAATCTGCCAGGCTCTCGTTCAGAAGAGACCTAGTTGTATCATCAATGACGTCCTCAGGTAAGTCGTCTGGACTGTGCCGAAGAGGATCATCCTTCTGGCCCGTGTAATCACACATCAAGCCGGGGCGGCGGCTTAAAGGAATCACCCGCCATGCAATCCAGACCCGGACCAGATCAATGCCATTTAGGCCGTTCCCCAGAAGAGCTTTGATTTTGTTGATGGTGGGAGTAAGTGGTTGACGTTCAGCTTGAGATAATTTGTCTGGCTAGGGGTGATTTGATTCTAGACGCAGGGCGCGAAAGCCGGGCAGAGGGTTCTCGTCAGCCGGAGAAGTGTCTTGGCAGTAGAACCATGTCTGATTCCAATCTTTCGGGTGGCTTGGCGGCTCAGCATAAGGGAAGAGACAATCTCTCCGTCGTTGGATTGAGATTCCACCGAGCTCCAAGCTGGGCCCGTTGGCACATTCATTCTGGCGGTTCAAATAAAATAACTCCCTAAAGAGTAGCAAGCTGGGTTCTTCTCCGACGTACACCTCACAGAACACTTGGAAGTTGCAGATGTTTGACACGGAATTGGGTCTGATGTCTTGAGGTCGCAGATCAAAAAAGTGCAGGACATCTCTGAAGAATTTTGAGCCGGGAGGAGCAAAGCCCCGGTTCATGTGATCAGTAAATATGACAACTTCCCCATCCTTGGGTTGAGGCCTCTCTTCTGACGGGCCAGGAGCACAATAGGACATAACCTCTTTCTTTGGCAGGTAACCCGTTTTCACGAAATCAGCTAAGATGCTGTCAGTGACGTTGGATCTAACCCAGTTGCATGTGACGGGTGCTTTGGGAGCTTTAGGCGGCATTGTGAAAGATGGAAGCCTATGACCAAATAAAATTTCCGGTTCAAATTTAAGCCGGAGGAAAGTTTCAGTTCAGTATTCAAGATGGTGGCTTATGAAAGGGCCTAATGATATATGGCTAATTGTGTCAGGTTATTTAAGCCGCCGTGGATATCATGAGCAATTAAGTTATTTAACTCTATTATGAATGATCCGGAAATTTCACAAAGCATGGCCTCTTTTAAGCCGGCGATATGAGCCGCCATGGCTAACAGATGCAGTTTTTGCCTAAGTGTTGCACAAACAAGTTTCACAGATTGCAGGGATTATTTTGGATCAAACGATCGTCCAGAAAAGAAAAATTTCTAGACCTAAAAACTGGTACAGAGAAGTTCATGAGCTCTAAATGAGGTCTTTTTGCAAGCAAAAGGGATATGCTAGTATTGAAAATGGGTGTGAAACGACTACCGCCGAGATTATGCACTACTCTTGGATCAAAGGAGGCTGTTGTTGAAGAACTGCGAAGGAATTGCGAGGAACCACGAAGAACACAGAAGAACTCGCAAACCCTAATGCGGATCTAATATACGGGACGACGAGGACTTACTAGTGCAGATGAGCAGTGGAGGTGCGCCGCGGTTCTCTGGTCAAGACAGGTCGATGCAGCGGCCTTAGTTGGTGCAGACGGGATGTGCGGCGGCACCGGCGGCGGCGGAGCTCCGGCTCTGAAGCGTCGAGAGGAGGAAGACGATGGAAAGGGAAGAATGACAAAGACCTAAGGGCCGGGCCTACTTATAAGGGACGGCTGATGAATGGGCGCGAGAAACGAGGAGGCTGAAGACATGGTTATCCAGCTGCGGAGACGCCTCGATTTTCGGGACAATTATTAAGATAAGAATCCGTTGAGATATGTTGAGCAAAACGTGCATTAATGGCGGATGACGTCACGGCGGGTTACCAAGAATCCAGAAGGTGACGTAACAGCCGGTTAAAGCCTTTGCGCAAACAGAAGCCAGAAGATTTTTTATTAAGGTATTGAAGATTGACATGAACCGGCTCAAATCAATCTGGGGCCTAATGTTGGGGATATAACTACTGGAGTCACCCGCCCGGGAGGAGCCGGGTTATGCTATGACGATCATCACATGAAGCCCAATCTCAAGTTTGAGGATGGCGGTTCAGTAATGGGCCTAAGGCCTAGAGGCGGCTTAAGGCCCGTAGTGATAAACCGCCGTTAAGGCATGACTTGTAGTGTAAGGCAAGAATAGTTAAGAGTCCGAGCCGGACACTGTTTATAAGCCGGCCAGGACTCTGAGAGCCGCTGGGCGTTAACCTCTCTATATAAAGGGACGACCCAGCGGCGGTTCAGGACAAGTAAGATCAGATCGATAGCCAGGCATAGCGGTTTAGCTCCCTGGTCATCGAAACCCTAAGTAATTCCACCTCAACTAGAGTAGGCTTTTTCCTTCACCGTAAGGGGCCGAACTAGTATAATCCTCGTGTCCCTTGTCCCGTTTAACCCCTTTAAGCTTCCTAGTTGCGATGGCTCCACGACTAAGTCCTTGCACGAGGACATCTGCCGTGACTATTCCACGACAATACCGGTATTATGTTCCTTCAGTTTGCGTTCCTTACGCGGTTGGGTGATTTATGGGACCCCCTTGACAGTTCGCCTTGAATAAAACTCCTCCAGCAAGGCCCAACCTTGGTTTTACCATTTGCCACCTAAGCCTTTTCCCTTGGGTTTTCGCGAGCCCGAGGGTCATCTTTATTTAACCCCCTCGGGCCAGTGCTCCTTCGAGTGTTGGTCCGAACCGAGCAGCCTGCGGGGCCACCTCGGGGAAACTCGAGGCCTGGTTTTACTCCTAGCTTGAGTTATCCGGTGTGCCCTGAGAACGAGATATGTGCAGCTCCTATCGGGATTTGTCGGCACATTCGGGCGGCTTTGCTGCTCTTGTTTTACCATTGTCGAAATGTCTTGTAAACCGGGATTCCGAGACTGATCGGGTCTTCTCGGGAGAATGTTTATCCTTCGTTTACCATGAGAGCTTATAATGGGCTAAGTTGGGACACCCCTGCAGGGTATTATCTTTCGAAAGCCGTGCCCACGGTTATGAGGCAGATGGGAATTTGTTAATGTCCGGTTGTAGAGAAGTTGTCACTTGACTTAATTAAAATACATCAACCGTGTGTGTAGCCGTGATGGTCTCTTCTTGGCGGAGTCCGGGAAGTGAACACGGTTTGAGTTATGAATGAACGTAAGTAGTTTCAGGATCACTTCTTGATCATTTCTAGCTTCGCCACCGTTGCGTTGCTTCTCTTCTCGCTCTCATTTGCGTATGTTAGCCACCATATATGCTTAGTGCCTGCTGCAGCTCCACCTCATTACACCATCCTTTCCTATAAGCTTAAATAGACTTGATCTCGCGGGAGTGAGATTGCTGAGTCCTCGTGACTCACAGATTCTACCAAAACAGTTGCAGGTGCCGACGATACCAGTGCAGATGACGCAACTGAGCTCAAGTGGGAGTTCGACGAGGAACGTGGTCGTTATTATGTTTCTTTTCCTGATGATCAGTAGTGGAGCCCAGTTGGGACGATCGGGGATCTAGCTTTTGGGGTTATCTTATTTTCATTTGGATTTGACCGTAGTCGGTCTATGTGTGGATTTTGGATGATGTATGATTTAATTTATGTATTATGTGAAGTGGCGATTGTAAGCCAACTCTCGTTATCCCATTCTTGTTCATTACATGGGATTGTGTGAAGATGACCCTTCTTGCGACAAAACCACAATGCGGTTATGCCTCTAAGTCGTGCCTCGACACGTGGGAGATATAGTATAAGTGTGTGACGTGTGAGCTAAAATAAAAGGTGCGCGACGTCTTTTGTTTTTTAGAAGTTGTGAGGGTAGGGTGTGAAGAGCACATATGTGTGTGACGTCTACCTGCAGATAGACGGTTGGCGCGAGGGGACTCAGGAGAGTCGTGACTCGTGAGGGTGCGTGTGTGCGTGAGAGAGAGGGGGCATGTATCAATGCAATGCATGTGTCCGTAAATCATTATCCGACAAACGCTCGCCACAAGACATTTCCTGACGAACGCCGTAAGAACCATTAGATCAGCATCCGACAGTGTCAGTTTTGCCATGTCATTTAATAGAACAGCCACTCCTCCTACACACAAATCTTCCACATGAGTGTTAGCAACTGCCGTATGCTCGTCCCTCCGTTCCAAAATGCAGTGCATATAGCTTTATTGAAAATTTGAACCTCACAAACTTTTACCGAGTTTTCGTGTACCAAAATGCACATATAGAATACCCAGTATGTATCAATTCATTCATCTTCAAGAGGTAACTATAAAGATGGGGGACGAGTCTACAAAGAAAGACCGTCGTATCACCTGCAGCAATTTCAACCATCCTTTGGTGTGGAGGAATATCATAGGAACTCTATATGATATGATTTTTATAGTATTTTTTCCTTTAGAGCCAATTGGTTCATAGGAATAGATTCATATACTCCACATTTCAAAGGAAATAAACATGATATCATTTTTATAGCTTTAGAGCCACTTGTTCCTATAAATGGATTCCTATACTCCCATAATTTCATAGGAAAATAAACATTAGCGTATATTCAACAGAAAAGTTCCTATGATGTGAACCAAATGACATCTCTTTTCTAATCCCTCCTCATAGGAATTGAGATACATGTCATCTCTAGATTCAATAGAAAAGTTCCTATGATGTGAACCAAATGACATCTCTTTTCCAATCCCTACTCATAGGAATTGAGATACATGTCATCTCTTTCCCTACAACTTCCATGTATACATCTTCTATTCCTAAATAGCTACTACAACCCCCTATTAGCTTTTTTTCCTAGACATGCAACTATGGCACAAGAACATGTCATGCATGCAAGTCATAAATCACATTGTTTTTGTACTCTATGCATGCAAGCACCACATCATCAATTCGTGCATGTTACTTATAAGTTATTTCTTGCATTAAATTTTGTATTGACAATGTATGTGCTAGTCAAGTGCACACATATGTAGTTCACATTCACATTTTTGTTAGAAATGTCATTCTTTTAACTGCAATTTATAGGATCGAAAGTATGTCTAGAGGGGGGGGGTGATTAGACTACTTGACAAAATAAAAATCTAGCCTTTTCCCAATTTTAAGTCTTGGCAGATTTTAGCAACTTTGCACAAGTCAAGCAATCAACATACACATGCAATTCTTAGAGTATAGCAGCGGAATGTAAAACAATTGCACATGAAGGTAAAGGGAGGAGTTTGAGGGAGCAAACGCAATGTAACCACGGAGATTTTTTATCCGTGGTTCCTATAGGCGGTGCTATCGTACATCCACGTCGATGGAGACTTCAACCCACGAAGGGTAACGGTTGCGTGAGTCCACAAAGGGTCCACGAAGAAGCAACCTTGTCTATCCCACCATGGCCATCATTCACGAAGGACTTGCCTCACTAGGGTAGATCTTCACGAAGTAGGCGATCTCCTTGCCCGTACAAACTCCTTCGTTCAACTCCACAATCTTGACGGAGGCTCCCAAGTGACACCTAACCAATCTAGGAGACACCACTCTCCAAAAGGTAATACATGGTGTGTTGATGATGAACTCCTTGCTCTTGTGCTTCAAATGATAGTCTCCCCAACACTCAACTCTCTCTCATAGGATTGGATTTGGTGGAAAGATGATTTGAGTGGAAAGCAACTTGGGGAAGGCTAGAGATAGAGATTTATGTGGTTGGAATGGAATATCTTGACCTCAACACAAGTGTAGGTGGGTCTCTCTCAGAAAATGTATGCTGGAAGTGTAGGCATGTTCTGATGGCTCTCTCCACGAATGAAGAGTGGGTGGAGGGGTATATATAGCCTCCACACAAAATCTTACCGTTACACACAATTTACCAAACTCGGTGGGACCGAATCATGAAACTCGGTCAGACCGATTTAGTTCATAATGTGACCGTTAGGCATTTCGGTGGGACCGACACGTCAACTCGGTGGGACCGATTTCATTAGGGTTAGGGCATAACGTAATCTCGGTGAGACCGATTACACAAACTCGGTGGGAATGATTTTCTTAATAAGCTAACCAGAGAGTTGGTCAGGCAAACTCGGTGGGACCGAATCGCTCATTTCGGTGAGACCGAAACATTACGAAAGGGAAACAGAGAGTTTGCATTGAGAACTCGGTGGGACCGATCGCTCATCTCGGTTAGACCGAAACGTTACGAAGGGAAACAGAGAGTTTGCAATCCCATCTCGGTGAGACCGAGATGCCTATTGTTGAGACCGAAGTGACTAGGGTTTGTGGCAGTGGCTAAGTCAAATGAACTCGGTGGCGTTGGATAGAAAGTTTCGGTGGGGCCGAGTTTGACTTTTGGTTTGGGACATATGTGGATATGAGAAAGTGGTTGAGGGTTTTTGGAGCATATCACTAAGTATTTTGAGCAAGCAAGTTATTAAGCAACACCTCATCCCCTTTTAATAGTATTGGCTTTTCCTATGGACTCAATGTGATCTTGGATCACTAAAAGTAAAATGTAGAGTCTTGAGCTTTAGAGCTTGAGCCAATCCTTTGTCCTTACCATTTTGAGGGGTCCACATTTCTAATCCATGCCATGCCAATCATTGAACTTTCCTGAAATATTCATCTTGAAATAGCATTAGTTCAATGAGCTATATGTTGTTAATAATTACCAAAACCACCCAGGGACAGTTGCACTTTCAATCTCCCCCTTTTTGGTAATTGATGACAACATATAGATCAAAGCTTCGACAAATGATAATAAGATTGAAATACATCGTTCCTTTGAGAAGTATGTGATAAGCAAGAGCTCCCCCTAAATTTGTGCATTATTTGAGATCTGCTTTTGAATGCAAATGCATAATTGATTAGGATCATGTGTTACTCTTCCATGTCACATACATCTTAGTGGAGCGCTCAAAATGATATAAATTAAAAGCATGCACTCATCACCAAGCAAAGTGAATGATCATATATGGATATAAAAGATATTATCATCCAAGCAAGCATTAAGGTAGCATATGATCAAACACATGATCATACAAGTATCTCACACAAGGACATAGAGTATCAAACAAGCACACAATAAAGTTTCAACCAAAAGCAAGAGAGACAAAGAAGCAAAACACTCTCTCTCGAAGCCTATGATCTATACATATTTCTCCCCCTTTGGCAACAAGTTACCAAAAAGTTCAAATATGCATAGTGTTATGCGTCTCTCAGGCTTGGTCTTCGGGAGGTGGTGTAGAGAGAACTCCAAGGATGATGGCATTAGTTGATGTAGCTGCAGCTGGTGGAGTGGCTGCTGGAGGCTGCACTAAAGCTGTGGCTGCTGGTGCTGATGTGGTGGCTCTAGTGTCAGCCATGGGTACTGCAGCAGACCTCTGACCTCTAGGCACTCACTGAAAAGCATCTATGGTAGCCTTCCCCTTCTTCTCTTCTACTTCCTCTTGAAGCTGCTCAACTGTTGTGTGCATCTCACTTACTTTCAGAACAAGATTATAGAAGTTTTGTTCAATGATCCTCTCCAAGCTCTCCTGATTCTGAGTTAGGGTGGCCAAGCCCTTCTCAATCCTCAAAGTAGATTGGATCAGATATGCAAGTTGATCTTGTTTGCTCTTCAGAACACCTGAGGTGCTACTTCAGCACTTGGCATCTTTGCAGCTTTCTGTGCCTTTGCTTTAGCTTTCTTTTCTTGTGCTTGCACTGATGAAGGTTCATTCTCATTCATCACAACTTTGTTGTCTTCAAATTCAGGATATAGAGGTAGATGCTCCTTGTCCAACAAGTAAGTACCTGTGCCCATCTTGGAGTTCATGAGCACCTGAATATGTGGAGCATACCCACAAGATCCCTTCTGGTCAGCAGCTGTCCTCTTGATTGTCTCTACAATCAGACTCATGACCTTGAACTTTTGAGGGACATAAAAAATGTGCAGCAAGTTGATTGAATGTTCTCGAATCATCTTGTGATCTCTAGACTTGGGTAGCAAAGTATGCCTTAGGATGGTGTTGATTGTGGGTAGACCAGACAACAAGTAGTGTACAGATCCAAGCTTGTGTGTCTCCAAAGCTTTATCAGGGATCTCTTTGTACATATTTGCCATAGGGTTGTGGTCTTTCTTCTCTTGGCATATACATCCAAGTCATCCTCATGAGCTTCTGGGGCATTGATCAACTTGGCCCATTCATCAACAGTTGATTGGTAAGTATACCTTCAGACATCCAAACTATCATCCCATCTGGATAGAAATGAGCAGTGGAGTAGAATTGCAGTTTGAGCTCATCATTCCATTTGGTAAGTTTCTGTCCTTCAGCACTTTCTTCCTTGAGGTGGCCTCATCCTCAACAGCCACATAGTCCTCATCCTCTGAATCCGAGGTTCTCTTCTTCCTTGTTCTGGTGGCTGCCTTAGGCAAGTTACTTGGTGTGCTCCTGCTGCCCTCATCATAGCTGCTTGAGGGACTAGAGCCCACTCAATTGCACTTGCTCTTCTGATCTGTTCTGGCTATCACTTTGGTCAGACATCTTGGCAGGCAAACTGACAGCAGACCCTGTGAATCGATATAGATGAGGTAGAGTAGATGTGCATCAGAAAGTGCAGAGATTTTGCAAAACAGATGACTCAAAAACTTAGTTTTAGTTCTCTACAGAAAGCATTTCGGAGCTACCGATTTGTTAAACTCGGTGATACCGAAGCAACTTTTGGAACCTAAACTAGTGAACTCGGTCAGACCGAGTCACAGTTTGGTGGCACCGAGATTGCTAGGGTTTCACAAAGAGTCGAACTCGGTCACACTGATTTGCAGTTTTCGGCCAGAACGAAAAGTGCATGTGCAATGGCCTAAGCCAAATCGGTGAGACCGATTTCTACAACTCGGTCGGTCTGAGATGAGTTCGGCGGAGACCTAACCCTAAATTTTCAAATCAAATCTAATCTAAAGGATGTTTTCTTTGGATAGATTGTTTACACACATGGTAAAGATCATGGCAAAGCAATGTGCTAAGAATCGGAGTAAGGGATTAGCACAAAGAGTCGAACCCATACCCTAGTTCGGCGGGAGTTCGCTACAACAACAACGGCGGAGCAGAATTCCGTTGACGGCGACGGAAACCAGCGGCGGGAGGTCGCTGGCGGCGAGGAGACGATCCGGAGACCCGAGGAGGCAGAGCAGGACACACGCGCGGGATGAGGAGTTTGAAGAAATTTCCAAAATCTCACCCGTGGGTATATATATCCCGACCCTCTCGGTGTGACTGAGTGGAACAACTCGGTGGCATCGAGATGCAGAATCGCAAGCGGTTACTGCAACTCGGCGTGACCAAAAAGTTCAAATCGGTTGCACCGAGATGGAAAACCTAGATCAACTTAGTGAACTCGGTGTGACCGAAATGGATGACTCGGTCATACCGAATTGCACAAAGAGGTTTTGGAAGTTTAAGTCTATGACGAATCGGGAACTCCGAGTGCTCCTCACACAGAGTGGTTCGAATCTGACTTGATCAAACTTTGTGATGTAGCATGAATAGAGTTTGAGACGAGAAAAGCATAGATAGCTAGAGGGTGTCCTTAGGCATTCTTGTTCATCCACTTGGCAAAAGAGAAAAGGCCAAACAATCGAAACAACAAGTGGATGTCCTCAAATGAGTAAAATATGCATCCAACATGCTCACACAATAAAATGGCAAATGAAATATGTGGCAAAGCATGCACAAACACTCTAGCATCTATCAAGCAATTTGGCGATGACTAGGTCATCTATATATTAGTATATTGACTTAGGAGTCAAATGAGAACATTTGATCATAGGTCATACTCATCGTTTAAGCACAAGTGGGGTTACTACTTTTACATAAAACATTGTTGTGTTCACACCATTAGAGTTGCTTTAGCTCAATTGATTAGAGTAAAGCTCCCCCTAGATGTGATATCCCCCCTAAGAGGGACGAACTAACCTTGGGTTTTGTCGATGATGACTTCATGTAGGTGTTGAAGATGTGGACGCTCAATGTCGATGTAGATCATTCGGAGCAATCCATTAGAGTGAGTTGCACTTTCAATACCTACACGGGTTAGTGATACGTCTCCAACGTATCTATAATTTTTGATGGTTCCATGCTATTATATATTCTGTTTTGGATGTTTAATGGGCTTTATTATACACTTTTATATTATTTTTGGGACTAACCTATTAACCGGAGGCCCAGCCCAAATTGCAGTTTTTTTGCCTATTTCAGTGTTTCGAAGGAAAAGGATATCAAACGGAGTCCAAACGGAATGAAACCTTCGGGAACGTGATTTTAGGAACAAACGTGATCCAGAGGACTTGGAGTGGACGTCAAGCAATCAACGAGGAGGCCATGAAGCAGGGGGCGCGCCTACCCCCCTGGGCGCGCCCTCCACCCTCGTGGGCCCCTCGTAGCTCTCCTGGCCGACCTCCTTCGCCTATATATTATCATATACCCTGGAATCATCAGATACGGAGCCAAAACCCTATTTCCACCGCCGCAACCTTCTGTACTCGTGAGATCCCATCTTGGGGCCTTTTTCGGCGCTCCGCCGGAGGGGGCATTGATCACGGAGGGCTTCTACATCAACACCATAGCCTCTCCGATGATGTGTGAGTAGTTTACCTCAGACCTTCGGGTCCATAGTTATTAGCTAGATGGCTTCTTCTCTCTCTTTGGATCTCAATACAAAGTTCTCCTCGATCTTCTTGGAGATCTATTCGATGTAATCTTCTTTTTGTGGTGTGTTTGTCGAGATCCGATGAATTGTGGGTTTATGATCAAGATTATCTATGAACAATATTTGAATCTCCTCTGAATTTTTTTATGTATGATTGGTTATCTTTGCAAGTCTCTTTGAATTATTAATTTGGTTTGGCCTACTAGATTGATCTTTCTTGCAATGGGAGAAGTGCTTAGCTTTGGGTTCAATCTTGCGGTGCTCTATCCCAGTGACAGAAAGGGAAACGACACATATTGTATTGTTGCCATCGAGGATAAAAAGATGGGGTTTATATCATATTGCATGAGTTTATCCCTCTACATCATGTCATCTTACTTAAAGAATTACTCTGTTCTTATGAACTTAATACTCTAGATGCATGCTGGATAGCGGTTGATGTGTGGAGTAATAGTAGTAGATGCAGAATCGTTTCGGTCTACTTGTCACGGACGTGATGCCTATATACATGATCATACCTAGATATTCTCATAACTATGCTCAATTCTATCAATTGCTCGACAGTAATTCGTTTACCCACCGTAATACTTATGCTATCTTGAGAGAAGCCACTAGTGAAACCTATGGCCCCCGGGCCTATCTTCCATCATACTACTCTCCCGTCAACAAGCTATTTCTGGCGGCGTTTATTTTACTTTGCATCTTTATTTACTCTTTATAATAAAAATACCAAAAATATTATCTTACCATATCTATCAGATCTCACTCTCGTAAGTGACCGTGAAGGGATTGACAACCCCTTTATCGCGTTTTTTGCGAGGTTCTTATTTGTTTGTGTAGGTGCGTGGGACTTGAGCATGGTATCCTACTGGATTGATACCTTGGTTCTAAAAAACCGAGGGAAATACTTACGCTACTTTACTGCATCACCCTTTCCTCTTCAAGGGAAAACCAACGCAGTGCTCAAGAGGTAGCAAGAAGGATTTCTGGCGCCGTTGCCGGCGAGATTTACGTCAAGTCACGTCAAGATTTGACTCCCGACAACGAGCCATTTCTGGCGCCGTTGCCGGGGAGATTTGCGCAAGTCAAGTCAAGATTTGACTCCCGACAACGAGCCATTTCTGGCGCTGTTGCCGGGGAGTCTACGCATAATTCAAGACATACCAAGTACCCATCACAAACTCTTATCCCTCGCACTACATTATTTGCCATTTGCCTCTTGTTTTCCTCTACCCCACTTCACCATTGCCGTTTTATTCGCCCTCTCTTTTTCGTTCGCCTCTTTTTCGCTTGCTTCTTGTTTGCTCGTGTGTTGGATTGCTTGCTTGTCACGATGGCTCAAGACAATACTAAATTGTGTGACTTTACCAATACCAACAACAATGATTTTCTTAGCACTCCGATTGCTCCTCTTACTGATGCTGAATCTTGTGAAATTAATGCTGCTGTGTTGAATCTTGTCATGAAAGATCAATTCGCCGACCTTCCTAGTGAAGATGCCGCTACCCATCTAAATAGCTTTGTTGATTTGTGTGATATGCAAAAGAAGAAAGATGTGGACAATGATATTGTTAAATTGAAGCTATTTCCTTTTTCGCTTAGAGATCGTGCTAAAGCTTGGTTTTCGTCTTTGCCTAAAAATAGTATTGATTCATGGAATAAGCGCAAAGATGCTTTTATCTCTAAGTATTTTCCTCCCGCTAAAATCATCTCCCTTAGAAACGATATCATGAATTTTAAGCAACTTGATCATGAACATGTTGCACAAGCTTGGGACAGGATGAAATTAATGACACGTAATTTCCCTACACATGGTTTGAATCTTTGGATGATTATATAAAAAATTTATGCCGGATTGAATTTTGCTTCTAGAAATCTTTTAGATTCGGCCGCGGGAGGCACTTTTATGGAAATCACTTTAGGAGAAGCTACTAAACTCCTAGACAATATTATGGTTAATTATTCTCAATGGCACACCGAAAGACCTACTAGTAAAAAAGTGCATGCGATAGAAGAAATTAATGTTTTGAGTGGAAAGATGGATGAACTTATGAAATTGTTTGCTAATAAGAGTGTTTCCTCTGATCCTAATGATGTGCCTTTGTCTACCTTGATTGAGAATAATAATGAATCTATGGATGTGAATTTTGTTGGTAGGAATAATTTTGGTAACAACGCGTATAGAGGAAACTTTAATCCTAGGCCGTTCCCTAGTAATTCCTCTAATAATTATGGTAATTCCTACAACAATTCTTATGGAAATTTTAATAATATGCCCTCTGAATTTGAGACTAGTGTTAAGGAGTTTATGAATTCGCAAAATAATTTCAACGCTTTGCTTGAAGAAAAATTGCTTAAGGTTGATGAGTTGGCTAGGAACGTTGATAGAATTTCTCTTGATGTTGATTCTTTGAAACTTAGATCTATTCCACCTAAGCATGATATCAATGAGTCTCTCAAAGCCATGAGAATTTCCATTGATGAGTGCAAAGAAAGAACCGCTTGGATGCGTGCTAAGAAAGATTGCTTTGTGAAAGCGTGTTCTTCTAGTTTCTATGAAAATAAAGATGAAGATCTAAAAGTTATTGTGTGTCTCCTATTAAATCTTTGTTTTGCAATATGAATCTTGATAATGATGGGACTGGAGATGAGTCACCTTTACCTAGAAGGCGTCCCAAAAATTCAGAGTTTTTAGATCTTGATGCAAAAAATGGTAAAAGTGGGATTGAAGAGGTCAAAACTTTAGATATTAATGAACCCACTATTTTGGATTTCAAGGAATTTAATTATGATAATTGCTCTTTGATAGATTGTATTTCCTTGTTGCAATCCGTGCTAAATTCTCCTCATGCTTATAGTCAAAATAAAGCTTTTACTAAACATATCGTTGATGCTTTGATGCAATCTTATGAAGAAAAACTTGAGTTGGAAGTTTCTATCCCTAGAAAAATTTATGATGAGTGGGAACCTACTATTAAAATTAGAATTAAAGATCATGAATGCTATGCTTTGTGTGATTTGGGTGCTAGTGTTTCCACGATTCCAAAAACCTTGTGTGATTTGCTAGGATTCCGTGAATTTGATGATTGTTCTTTAAACTTGCACCTTGCGGATTCCACTATTAAGAAACCTATGGGAAGAATTAATGATGTTCTTATTGTTGCAAATAGGAACTATGTGCCCGTAGATTTCATTGTTCTTGACGTAGATTGCAATCCTTCATGTCCTATTATTCTTGGTAGACCTTTCCTTAGAACGATGGGTGCAATTATTGATATGAAGGAAGGGAATTTTAGATTCCAATTTCCATTAAGGAAAGGTATGGAACACGTGAAGATAGCCATTATTGGGCGCGGAAGCCAAGAAGTGCAAACATTTATGGGAAGCCGGACACTACTCGACAGGTACTCGGAATTTGGAGAAGAACCCGCCTTGCAATGTCGAAGACAATCTGCGCGCCGGACTCATCGTCATTGAAGCCTGGTTCGGGGGCTACTGAGGGAGTCCTGGATTAGGGGGTCCTCGGACAGCCGGACTGTTGGACTATGAAGATACAAGATTGAAGACTTCGTCCCGTGTCCGGATGGGACTCTCCTTGGCGTGAAAGGTAAGCTTGGCAATACGGATATATAGATCTCCTCCCTTGTAACCGACTCTGTGTAACCCTAGCCCCCTCCGGTGTCTATATAAACCGGAGGGTTTAGTCAGTAGGACAACAACAATCATACCATAGGCTAGCTTCTAGGGTTTAGCCTCTACGATCTCGTGGTAGATCAACTCTTGTAATACTCATATCATCAAGATCAATCAAGCAGGAAGTTGGGTATTACCTCCATCGAGAGGGCCCGAACCTGGGTAAACATCGTGTCCCCCGCCTCCTGTTACCATCCGCCTTAGACGCACAGTTCGGGACCCCCTACCCGAGATCCGCCGGTTTTGACACCGACATTGGTGCTTTCATTGAGAATTCCACTGTGCCGTCACCGTAAGGCTATATGGCTCGTCTCGTTGTCAAGGACAACATCACCTCTGGGGGAGCCCTGGCTGTAGGCCAAACTCTCCGACTAGGCGGCTTCGTCATGACCGCCCGTTCGGCCGCTGCGCCGACGATGACTTCTCGGGTCATCAAAAACAGTCTCGACGTCGGCTCGGAATTCGCCGAGCAGATGGATTCAATGGAGCACTCTTCTTTGAATGAGCTCTTGGATCGCATCGCCGCCTTGGGAGTCGCTACGGACTATGATCGGATCGGGCTTAAACCTGACCAAAGGGAGATTAACTCTCTGCCGGTCACCCATCAGATAGCGGTGGTGGAGGAGCAACGCAGCGATTCTTCCTCTATCTTGAGGACAAGCTATGTCCGGATACCCGAGCTCTCTAAGCCGGATACCCATTTACGGGAGGACATGGCCCAAGCTCTGAACCTAGAGTTAGACAGCGGGCCAGACGTATTGAGCAACAAACCGGAGCCCGAACTTTCAAGATCGGAAACTCCGCCGCTCCTGGGTCTCAGATCGGGTCAGGGTTTGGACCTAAATCTACCCACCCACCCAGATATAAGTGACCTTTCCTAGATTAGAAAAGAGCCCCAAAAGACAGTACATCACTATTGGGCCAGATTCCTCCTTGTAATGAGCAAGGCCAAGGACTGTCGCGAGGAAGAAACAATTTCATTCTTTTTCAAAAATTGCACGGACAAGGGAATCCTCAACGCCATAAGTCGCCGTGACATAGCACACTTCGCTGACTTGGCGGCCATAGTACAGAAGTACTGCGCCATGGAAAGCGCCTGGAAAACCCAAACAAAATTCTGGGATCCTCCGGCTCTCACTAAACCCCTCGTCCGAATTAAAAGGGTGTACTCTCATAAGTCACCTTGTCTAGTTACAAAGAAACAAAAGCCCACTACAGGGCGTGGAACCGTATTGGAGGGATGGCTCAATGGGCCATGAAAAATTCACAGTACAACGGATACCATACCAAGACACAGCCTTAGAGCATGTTGGGTACTCCGGCAGGTGGCCAAGAGCGGTGAGGATATCCTCATCAACAATACCGCAGAGCACCATCCCGTGGAGAACAACAATACAGTATTGACAGTCTTCGAGACCTTCGCCTCAAATAATAGGTGTAAGAGAGCACTCCGCAGCCTTGCCGAAGTCTGCCACGTAGAAGCAATAAATCCATGGAGCGATACGGCTATCACCTTCAATGCCAGTGACGAACCTAAATTCCGAACAGCCCGAGCACTAGCCGCCTTGGTCCTTAGTCCAATTGTGGACGGCTTCCGGCTTACTAAAGTACTCATGGACGGCGGCAGCGGATTAAACCTCATCTATGAGGAGACTCTTCGAAAAATGGAAATAGACAGAAGCCGCATTGAGCAAAGCAGCACGACCTTCGGAGGAATCATCCCTAGTTGGGAGGCACGATGTGCTGGCAAAATCACACTAGATGTGGTATTCGGCACGCCGGAGAATTATAGGTCCGAAGAAATCACATTCCAAGTGGCCCCATTCTATAGCGGATACCACGCCCTTCTAGGGCAGGAGGCATTCACGATCTTCCAAGCTATACCCCATTACGGGTACATGAAGCTCAAAATGCCCGGGCCCAATGGAATCATCACTCTAGCTAGTGATCCGGACATAGCACTCTGCGCCAAAAATAAAACAGCCGCACTAGCCATCGAGGCGTTATCCGAAGCCCTCGCGGCCGAGGAATTAACTGTGCTGCGCTCCACAGTGGACAGGGACGACGTGATACTCGATAAAAGATCCAAGTCCACCTCTTTTAAACCAGCGGATGAAATAGTCAAATTCCAAGTCCATCCAACGGACCCTTCAAAAACAGCATCCATCGGGGCACAGTTAAACCCCATAGTAGACGCTGCACTACGGGAGTTCTTGCGCGATTGGGACATCTTCGCCTGGCATCCTTCAGACATGCCAGGAATCCCACGCAGGCTGGCCGAGCATAGCCTTAACATCCTAAAGGGATTCAAGCCGGTCAAGCAAACTCTTCGGCGCTTCTCTGAGCCTAAGCAACAAGCCATGGGAGATTAGCTAGCCAAGTTACTGGAGGCCGGATTCATCCGAGAAATGAAACATCCGGACTGGCTAGCAAACCTGGTGATGGTACCAAAGAAGGACAAATCCTGGCGCCTATGCGTCGACTTCAAGGACCTTAATAAGGCTTGCCCAAAGGATCCCTTCCCCCTCCCCTGCATCGAGCAAATTATCGATGCTACAGCAGGACACGACTCATTGTGTTTCCTCGACGCATACTCCGGATACCATCAAATTAAGATGGTGGAGTCCGATCAAGCCGCAACGGCATTTATCACTCCATGCGGCCCCTTCTGTTTTAACACCATGCCTTTCAGGCTAAAAAACGCCGGTGCAACCTATCAACGCATGATCCAGACATGCTTGGAGACACAGATTGGCAAAACAGTGGAGGCATATGTAGACGATGTGGTCATTAAAACCAGACACGTCGAATCCCTAATAGACGACTTGAGGCTCACGTTCGACAATCTCCGAACATACGACATTAAGCTCAATCCGGAAAAATGCGTCTTCGGCGTGCCCGCCGGAAAGCTCTTAGGCTTCATCGTCTCCAACAGAGGAATAGAAGTAAATCCGGCTAAAATCCGAGCTCTGTCACAGTTGGCCATCCTAACAGACCTCAAGCAAATCCAGAAACTAACTAGATGCGTGGCTGCCTTAAGCCGCTTCATCTCCAGATTAGGAGAAAAGGCACTGCCTCTTTATCGCCTTCTTCGACGCACCGAACACTTCGAGTGGACGGATGTGGCCATGGCCGGACTAGAAGAAATAAAATCCATCTTGGCCACAAACCCAATCTTGGCCGCACCTAACGTCGGCGAACCAATGCTGCTATATATAGCGGCAACACACCAAGTTGTAAGCGCGGTGCTCGTCGTCGAACGAGAGAGGGACAGACATAAATTCCCGCTCCAAAAACCGGTATACTATGTATCCACTATCCTCACTCCATGCAAATCACGGTACCCACGTTATCAAAAGATAGCATACGCAGTCTTCATGGCATCCCGGAAACTACGACACTACTTTCAAGAGTGTTCAATCACGGTGGCCTCTGAAGTACCACTCAACAACATAATAAACAACCGTGAGGCCACGGGCCGGATTGCTAAATGGGCTATTGAGCTCCTCCCGTTCGACATAACATATAAACCACGGCGAGCCATTAAGTCACAAGTACTGGCTGATTTTGTCGCCGAATGGAAAGAAGCCGAACTCCCTAAAGAGTACGGCGCCTACTCCAATTGGATTATGCACTTTGACGGCTCTAAAATGCTGGCGGGTCTGGGGGCTGGTGTCGTCCTGTCATCCCCCACCGGAGATACAGTCCAATACGTACTCCAAATACTATATACAGACTCCAACAACGCAGCAGAATATGAGGCCCTGTTACATGGTCTCCGGATGGCAGTCTCCATGGGCATTCAACGCTTGGAGGTGCGTGGGGACTCGAACCTCGCAATATCTCAAATAAATGGAGACTTCGACGCCAAGGATCCAAAAATGGCGGCTTATCGCAACGCCGTCCTCAAAATGTCAGCTCGGTTCGAGGGGCTTGAATTCCACCATGTGGCCCGGGAAAACAATCAGGCGGCGGATATCCTCGCCCGCATCGGCGCTAAGCGCGACCCTGTCCCACCTAATATCTTCTTGGAAAGGTTGTTTAAGCCATCCGTTGTATGGGAAGGGGAGACCGATAACAATAGTCCGGACCCGGCCACATCAACAGATACCGAACACCATGACATAATCGGAGGCTCTGCCACCGAAATAACACCTTCTGCCCACGTAATAATGGCTGTCATCGCCCCGTGGACAGAACCATTCCTGGCCTACCTAACTAGGCAGGAACTACCCGAGGACCCAAATGAGGCGCGCTGCATTGTGCGGCGGTCTAAAGCCTACAAGGTCCACGAGGGAGAACTTTATAAGAAAAGCGCTACCGGAGTCCTTCAACGGTTCATCTCTGAAGCAGAGGGGTGGCAACTTTTGGCAGAAATTCATGCTGGACTTCACGGCCACCACGCCGCAGCTCGGGCCCTTGTAAGCAAGGCCTTCCGTACAGGTTTCTATTGGCCGACGGCCCGAGCAGACGCACAGGACCTCGTTCAACGTTGCGTCGGTTCCCAGCTTTTTGCAAACCAAAGCCATATGCCGCCTGCCGCTCTCCAAACAATCCCCATTACTTGGCCCTTTGCGGTCTGGGGGCTTGATATGGTCGGACCCCTCAAAGGGGGAAGCCATAAGAGAAAATACTTATTGGTCATGGTGGATAAATTCACCAAATGGATAGAAGCCAAACCAGTTAAAACGGCCAAATCCGAACCAGTGATAGACTTCATATCTGGGGTTGTACACCGTTATGGCGTCCCCCATAGCATCATCACCAATAACGACTCGAACTTTACAGCCGATGAGGTAAAACTTTGGTGCAGCAACATGGGCATCAAGCTTGATTATGCTTCTATCTATCACCCGCAAACTAACGGTCAAGTCAAGCGAGCAAATGGTCTTATCATGAGCGGCATTAAACCCAGATTAGTGCGATCCTTGAAGGAATCCGATACGCACTGGGTAGAGGAGCTCGACTCCGTACTATGGGGGCTGCGGACCACACCGAATCGCACTACCGGATACACACCGTTTTTTATGGTGTACGGCGCAGAGGCGGTACTGCCCTGCGACATAATTCATGACTCACCTCGAGTGCGCATGTATGAAGAGAAAGAAGCCGAGCTTGATCGGCAGGACAGTTTGGACGCTCTGGAGGAGGAGCGTGACGTGGCAAAAGGCCGTTCCGCATTCTATCAGCAACAGGCTCGAAGGTATCAAAGCGGAGAAGTACGGGCCAAAACTTATAACGTTGGCGAACTCGTTCTACGCCTACCGGAGAAGAAAAAGAACAAGCTCAAGCCCAAATGGGAAGGTCCCTTCGTTATTGACCAAGTTCTGACCGGTGGAGCGTACCGTCTGCGGGATGCATCGGACAATCGACTCGAGCCAAACCCATGGAACGCAGCCAGACTCCAAAGGTTCTACGCCTAGTGCCGGACTCGGTGTTCGTCTCCTTACCTCTGTCAATTTTTTATATATTCGTTATCTGTCTTTTCTTTCTTTTTCTCTTTCTTCCTTTCTTTTTCTTCAAAGCCTTCAAAGGCTAAAATGTGTCTTGACTACACAATCTTGACGCGCTAGCCGCGCTCATTATACCTGGGGGCTTCTTATACAGAAGCTTAATATAACTATTTTTCGGGCTCTATGCCCCACACATGTGTTATTCTTCCGCATGTACCTTTTTTCGCCATTATATGCATCGATATGACTTAAGTTTTGGCCAAGCTGGGTTGCCTGGCTCTTGTGTTTATGCCCTACGTTCCCGTTAATTCGGCTAGGGCATAAGGGGAGCACCTCTGCGATTGTTACTGCCGGGTCAGCCGGACGTGTACCTCAGACTGGGTGAAGCCGAAAGCTAGCGTTCTTAAGGGAATACTGGGTCGGTGAACAAAAGATGATCCTTATTTATTGTAATACATGCCCCTAGATGTCTATATCCTACGTCTCTTTTCGCAGCTCAGACATGCACATCAGGGCATGCGTACCCAGGGAAAGGAACCCTTAACGGAACTATTCTCCCTGGAAGATTTTTCTTACTATCCATGTAATATAACATAGCTAGTTGGGTACTTGTCTATTCAAGCACTTATGACCCCTACGCCTGGTTTCCACGCGTACCCCGGTTTTTTCATAACTGAGCGGGTATTCGGATACACTCCGGACAGTCGGGGCAGAGGTCGAAGCGAAAAGGTTCGCCATGACAAATGATTTACAATCCGGCTAGGGACAATACATGTCACTTGAAGTACACAGTCCCTTTGACTGACTAAATTCTTCTTCTATACCATCCAACAGGTTTTCTAGCCTACAATCATGTTGGGAATACTTTACGGCTAATTCTACCTGGTCATACACCAAACTGACGGGGATCTCTTTCCCATCAGGCCCCACAGGTCCGACCTCGGCCATGTGGTTCGGGCCAGCCTTGGTATATCGGGTCTTCACCATGGCCCAGGCTTCCCTCGCACCTTGTCGGCAGGCTGATATCTTCCATAATCGGAAGCGCTGCCGTGCTCCCTTGAGCTTCTCTATAAGCTCCCCCATGCTTCTTGGCGGGGAAACGGATGGCCACAAGGCTTGGGCAATGCCCTGCATCACCTGCCGAATTTGTTCGTGCAGTTGGGAGAGCTCTGGGAGAAGGTCACCCGCAGACCCGGGCATCTCCTCCGCAGGACGACCCGTCAGTATACCTGCAGACATAACTATGTTAGCCGGTTTCTTCGCCGAACTCTTTAAAAGTTCGTTCAAGCACTTACTGAAAATGCCGCGTCGAAGCCTCTTATTCTCCTTTACGGAGTCAGCAAGCTGGGCTCGAACATCTTTTAGTTCCACGCCCAGCTGGATATTGGCGTCTTGGAGATCGTTTTTCTCCCGCCTAACTTGCGTGAGCACGCGCTCGCCAGCCTTTAGCTGTCGTAGAGCATGTTGCTCATCCGGATTCACTCCGGGACCATCTGCATAATCTATTGTTAGATTTGCACGCATGCCGCATACTACCTGGTACATGACATTCTTTGCAATGAAAACAAGCTTTACCAGATGGGGCCTTCTCGGACTCCTTTACTGCGGCAACTGCGGCCTGAAGCTGGGCTTTGCACTCCTCCAGCTCTAGAGACAACTGGGTATTCTTCTCCGTAAGAACCTATGCAAACAATGATCCTTAAATCAGTTGTGTCAACTGTTTCAAGTCTCAGGGGCTACTGATATACATAATTATTAGATTTCCTTAGCCGTATATCTTTTACATACTGGTCCGTGGCTCTGGCAAGACCATTTTGAGTAGCTCGGATGTACGCGTCTCCTGAGTTGAAGGCATCGAACGCCTCTTGGGAGAAACAAGTGTCACGGAATACGGCCCGGCGACGCCTGTGATTCATGGCGCTCTCCACTTCGGAATTTGTAGCGGATAGCCTATCCGCATCCTCTGTAGGAGGAACATCCGGCGTTGGCCCCATGTTAGCGTCCGCCTCTATGTCCGGCTCTGGAGCCCGACTGGTGGAGGCGTGACCGGCAACCTCTCCGGATATAGTCCGGCGAGCGTTTTTCCTACTAGGAAACATGGACGTTATTATATTTTAAAAGACGACAACCACGGAGCGGAGTTTTGTTTCATACCTCTGCGACATCGTCGCAGTTCTGAGCGCCTTCCTTTTAAGCCTACCCGGCTTCGGTGCCCCTTGTTGGTGAGTCACTGCGGGTTCGGCATGGCGTCCCGAGGGCCTTCCCTGTAAACACCATATGTGTGCGGTAGGTGAAGTGCAGAAAAAGGGATCCTTCTCGGAAGTTAGGGCTCAGGTTTTACTTACATGCGATGCAGGGAGTAGTCCAGGATAATCGGCCATGATGGCCACCATGGCATCGTCGCAGCTGAATTGATAGAATGTCCTGTCAATCAGCTCCACAAATATGTCCGGATCCTCTTCGAGTCGGGGGTCGAGGGCCCGGTCAGGGTCCTCTGTTTGTGGAGACGGGCTGTGGACCTCCCTCACAGCTTTTCGCAGTTCCTGCTTTGAAATAGCAAGGTAAGTACTCATGACAAAGAATGCGGAAAGGATTGGAGTGGAAAGTAGCAGCTCACCCAGCTTGGGGGGGGGGGGTTGTACATGGAGAATCCATCCCGTGGCTTAATGCGGACGAACTCCTCTTCTTCTCCTTTATACAAATCGGACAATATCTTCGCTAGTGCAGTGACGGAGTCCGGACCTTTACGACCGCAGCGGGTAGCATCGTCTTCTCCGTTGAAGTGCCACATGGGTTGTCCCTGATATTGAAGTGGCTGCACCCCTCGCATTAATTATACATATGGACATAACCTCAGTTATTGCTAATCCTGATTTGGCAAGCATATCTATCCGGCCCATCAGGTAAAGGACTTCTCCGTTATCTTCCTCCTGGGGGCTCCGAGGGCGCCAGCTGCGGCGTTTCTTCAAAGGGGCGTTGTCGAACTCAGGAAGGCCCATCCGAATAGGATCTGGAAGGGGGACGTCCTCCATATAGAACCACTCCGAAGGCCTGTCTTTGGACGCCTTCTTCGGGGTACCGGACAGGTATCCGGTCCCGGCGATGCACCATATTTCGGCTCCGCCCACTTGATATATTAACCCCTTCTGCGTATGGGGCACGAGGCAGAATAGCCTCCGCCATAGCTCGAAATGAGCTTCACAGCCCAGAAACAGCTCGCAAAGGGTGACGTAGCCAGCGATGTGTAATATGGAAGGAGGGGTAAAGTTATGCAACTGGAGGCCGTAGAACTCCAGGAGCCCGCAGAGGAACGGATGGAGTGGAAATCCAAGTGCCCTTAATAAGTAAGGGACAAGGCATACCCGCTCCCCCTGGACGGGTTGGGGAAGTTCTCCGCTTGCTCCCCGCCATTGTAGGTAGCGAGCCCGGCTCTAACGGGGACCATATACGCTGGAGGGAGAAATCCCTGGGTCTGTAACTTTACTAATTAGCTGTGAGGGACGGAACACCTCTTCCAATCGCCGGGCTTAGGGCTACGGGAGCAAGAGGAGGAGCTGCGATGGCCGGCCATGTTGGAATGGATTTTTTCAGGCGCGCTCCGATGGATACTCGCTGTGGGAGGATGGTGTGATCTGGATCTAAGAATCCCCGTCTCTTTAATAGACAGTTTACTCGCATGGCTAGGGTGGCAAATGTAAAAATGTCCTGGCTTCTCGCATTTGCTCGACACGTGGAAGATAGCCATTATTGGGCGCGGAAGCCAAGAAGTGCAAACATTTATGGGAAGCCGGACACTACTCGAGAGGTACTCGGAATTTGGAGAAGAACCCGCCTTGCAATGCCGAAGACAATCTGCGCGCCGGACTCATCGTCATTGAAGCCTGGTTCGGGGGCTACTGAGGGAGTCCTGGATTAGGGGGTCCTCGGACAGCCGGACTATATCCTTTAGCCGGACTATTGGACTATGAAGATACAAGATTGAAGACTTCATCCCGTGTCCGGATGGGACTCTCCTTGGCGTGAAAGGCAAGCTTGGCAATAGGGATATGTAGATCTCCTCCCTTGTAACCGACTCTGTGTAACCCTAGCCCCCTCCGGTGTCTATATAAACCGGAGGGTTTTGTCTGTAGGACAACAACAATCACACCATAGGCTAGCTTCTAGGGTTTAGCCTCTACGATCTCGTGGTAGATAAACTCTTGTAATACTCATCTCATCAAGATCAATCAAGCAGGAAGTAGGGTATTACATCCATCGAGAGGGCCCGAACCTGGGTAAACATCGTGTCCCCGCCTCCTATTACCATCCGCCTCAGACGCACAGTTCGGGACCCCCTACCCGAGATCCGCCGGTTTTGACACAGACACATGTCACTCTTGATTCATTGCATATCCCGGTAAACCGCCGGAGGCATTCACATAGAGTCATATTTTGTTCTAAGTATTGAGTTGTAATTCTTGAGTTGTAAGTAAATAAAAGTGTGATGATCATCATTATTAGAGCATTGTCCCAAGTGAGGAAAGGATGATGGAGACTATGATTCCCCCACAAGTCGGGATGAGACTCCGGACGAAAAAGGCCATATAAAAGAGGCCCAAAAAATGAGAGAAAAAGAGAGAAGGGACAATGCTACTATCCTTTTTCCACACTTGTGCTTCAAAGTAGCACCATGATCTTCATGATAGAGAGTCTCCTATGATATCACTTTCATATACTAGTGGGAATTTTTCATTATAGAACTTGGCTTGTATATTCCAATGATGGGCTTCCTCAAAATGCCCTAGGTCTTCATGAGCAAGAGAGTTGGATGCACACCCACTTAGTTTCTTTTGTTGAGCTTTCACATACTTATAGCTCTACTGCATCCGTTGCATGGCAATCCCTACTCACTCACATTGATATCTATTGATGGGCATCTCCATAGCCCGTTGATACGCCTAACTAATGTGAGACTATCTTCTCCTTTTTGACTTCACCACAACCACCATTCTCTTCCACCTATAGTGCTATATCCATGGCTCACGCTCATGTATTGCGTGAAGATTGAAAAAGTTTGAGAACACCAAAAGTATGAAACAATTCTTGGCTTGTCATCGGGGTTGTGCATAATTAAATACTTTGTGTGGTGAAGATAGAGCATAGCCAGACTATATGATTTTGTAGGGATAACTTTCTTTGGCCATGTTATTTTGAGAAGACATGATTGCTTTGTTAGTATGCTTGAAGTATTATTATTTTTATGTCAATATTAAACTTTTATCTTGAATCTTTCGGATCTGAATATTCATACCACAAATAAGAGACTTACATTGAAAATTATGCCAAGTAGCATTCCACATAAAAAATTCTGTTTTTATCATTTACCTACTCGAGGACGAGCAGGAATTAAGCTTGGGGATGCTTGATACGTCTCCAACGTATCTATAATTTTTGATTATTCCATGCTATTATATCTTCTGTTTTGGATGTTTAATGGGCTTTATTATACACTTTTATATTATTTTTGGGACTAACCTATTAACCGGAGGCCCAACCCAAATTGCAGTTTTTTTGCCTATTTCAGTGTTTCGAAGGAAAATGATATCAAACGGAGTCCAAACGGAATGAAACCTTCGGGAACGTGATTTTCGGAACAAACGTGATCCAGAGGACTTGGAGTGGACCTCAAGAAATCAACGAGGAGGCCACGAGGCAGGGGGACGCGCCTACCCCTGGGCGTGCCCTCCACCCTTGTGGGCCCCTCGTAGCTCTCCTGACCGACCTCCTTCGCCTATATATACTCATATACCCTGGAAACATCAGATACGGAGCCAAAACCCTATTTCCACCGCCACAACCTTCTGTACCCGTGAGATCCCATCTTGGGGCCCTTTCCGGCGCTCCGCCGGAGGGGGCATTGATCACGGAGGGCTTCTACATCAACACCATAGCCTCTCCGATGATGTGTGAGTAGTTTACCTCAGACCTTCGGGTCCAAAGTTATTAGCTAGATGGCTTCTTCTCTCTCTTTGGATCTCAATACAAAGTTCTCCTCGATCTTCTTGGAGATCTATTCGATGTAATCTTCTTTTTGCGGTGTGTTTGTCGAGATCCGATGAATTGTGGGTTTATGATCAAGATTATCTATGAACAATATTCGAATCTCCTCTGAATTCTTTTATGTATGATCGGTTATCTTTGCAAGTCTCTTCGAATTATCAGTTTGGTTTGGCCTACTAGATTGATCTTTCTTGCAATGAGAGAAGTGCTTAGCTTTGGGTTCAATCTTGCGGTGCTCGATCCCAGTGACAGAAAGGGAAACGACACGTATTGTATTGTTGCCATCGAGGATAAAAAGATGGGGTTTATATCATATTGCATGAGTTTATCCCTCTACATTATGTCATCTTACTTAAAGCATTACTCTGTTCTTATGAACTTAATACTCTAGATGCATGCTGGATAGCGGTCGATGTGTGGAGTAATAGTAGTAGATGCAGAATCGCTTCGGTCTACTTGTCACGGACGTGATGCCTATATACATGATCATACCTAGATATTCTCATAACTATGCTCAATTCTATCAATTGCTCGACAGTAATTTGTTTACCCACCGTAATACTTATGATATCTTGAGAGAAGCCACTAGTGAAACCTATGGCCCCCGGGCCTATCTTCCATCATATTAGTCTCCCGTCAACAAGCTATTTCTGGCGCCGTTTATTTTACTTTGCATCTTTATTTACTCTTTATAATAAAAATACCGAAAATATTATCTTATCATATCTATCAGATCTCACTCTCGTAAGTGACCGTGAAGGGATTGACAACCCCTTTATCGCGTTGGTTGCGAGGTTCTTATTTGTTTGTGTAGGTGCGTGGGACTTGAGCGTGGTCTCCTACTGGATTGATACCTTGGTTCTAAAAAACTGAGGGAAATACTTACGCTACTTTACTGCATCACCCTTTCCTCTTCAAGGGAAAACCAACGCAGTGCTCAAGAGGTAGCAGTTAGTCCCACAAGGAACAAACAAGGATATCCATAGACATAGAGTGATGTTCACATAAGATGATGTCCATGAAAGCATTAGGTTACCTAGTCCCTTGTCTTACCAACAAGAGGTTTTGTGACTCCTTGAACTAGTGCAAGATATGGAAGTTGTTTGCACTTGTTCTCGCCAAAATGATGTGAGTGAGGTATATTGGCGGAGTCACCCTCAAGAACTGTCTAGTTCTTGTTCTTTGGGATCCACATCATCTTGATGGGAATCCTTGGAGTTGTAGTCGTACTTGATGAAGTAGAACTTGATGTAGTCTTGGGAACCCACTTGACCAAGGCCTTGGGAGCTTCTTCAAATGCATCAATCTCCTCTTGAAGCTTATCCTTGCCTTTTTGCTTGTGGTCTTGTGGTGGAAGATCATCTTGAGCTTGTGTCCCTTGGAAGGAAGTAGGATCATACTTCTCTTGTTGTGGAACAAACTTCGTCTTGGGGTATTGATCTTCTTCCCACTCAACTCCATTGGCATTGAACTTTCGTTCAAAACCAACACCTTGATTCTTCCGGTGCCTTCCTTGCTTGCGTACAATTTCCTCAAATTGCTTACTTCCGGCAAGGCTCTTGTAAACACCTTTCTCTATAATTCCCTTCAGTAAGCTATATTCTTGCTCAAGTGTAACTTGGCTAAGAGAATCATTAGTGTAATCAAGAGAACTAGTAGAAGCAACAATATTGGATTTAGCATGATTATTGTTACTACTAGAAGAAGAATCTTTCTTGGTCTTGTTGCTAGATTTAACTTGTGGCATGTAAGTAGACAAGAGTAAACGCTTGGCAATGTAAGAAGAACTTATCTTGCGAAGATCATCATTGATTGCTTTTAAGAACTCATGCTCTTGCTCAAGGTTGAGCTTTTCAAAGCGTAACTTCTTATGAGTCCTTAAAAGTTCTCGATGATCTTCCAAGGTAGTTTCATGAACTAACTTAAGACAGTTTAGTTCTTTAGTTAGATGCTCAATCTCCTTCTTATCATCGTCATTCGTTTTATCTTGAATAGCATGATTAATAGCAAGTTCATCATAGTTTTCATCACTAGAGTTTTCAACAAGTAAATCATCATCTCCTAGCAAATCATCTTCATCACTACTGAAATCAACATACTCAGGGTGTGATACCTTTGGGCCTTTAGCCATGAAGCATCTTCCAATTCCTTCATTTTGTGAGTCAAATATGTCGTAGGAGTTGGTTGACACAAGTGTTATACCGGCAACACCTTCATCTTGAGTATATTCGGAGTCGGAGTGATAACTTCTTTCGGAGTGATGGTCGGAGTCGGAGCCGGATACCCATTCACCAACATGAGCTTGATGTCTTCGTTTTGTGTAGCTCCTTGATGATTTGTCCTTCCTTTCCGAATCCTCGCTTCTCCGAGAGGTTCTTCGTTCATAACGATCATCTCTACTCCTCCTCTCTCTTGGTGGTGATTCTTCTCTTTTACTTCTTCTTTTGGGAGAATCTTCTCTTCTTCTGTAGGGAGCCGTACACTTATTGGAGTAGTGTCCGGGTCTTCCACAATTGTAGCAATTACGCTCACGACTAGAAGATCTTTTGTCATTGTAGGACCTTGACTTGGAACTTCTTTCCTTGCTTCTACTCTTGTAGAAGTTGTTGAAGTTCTTCACCATTAGGCTCAATTCTTCATTGAAGTTTTGTTTCTCACTTGATGATGTGGAAGCATCACATGAGGCTTTGTAAGCACCACTTGACTTGTTGTGGAGCTCTTCCTTATCCTTAAGTGACATCTCATGAGCAACAATTCTTCCAATGACTTCCGTAGGCTTGAGATCTTTGTAATTGGGCATCATTTGGACCAATGTGCACACGGTATCATATTTTCCATCCAAGGCTCTTAGGATCTTCTTGATGATGAATCTATCGGTCATCTCTTCACTTCCTAAGCCAGCAATCTCATTTGTGATGAGAGCAAGCCTAGAGTACATTTCAGCGACACCTTCACCATCCTTTATTTTGAACTTGTCAAGCTGACTTTGAAGCACATCCAATTTGGATTCCTCGATGGAGTCAGTACCGTCGTGCATATCAATCAAAGTATCCCAAATTTCCTTTGCATTCTCAAGACGACTTATTTTGTTGAATTCTTCGGGGCACAATCCGTTGAAGAGAATATCACAAGCTTGAGCATTGTATTGCAACATCTTCAACTCTTCCGCGGTAGCTTCACGGTTCGGTTCTCTCCCATCAAAGAATTCACCTTACAAGCCAATATAGACAATAGCCCAAACGGCGGGGTTATGTCCAAGAATATGCATTTTCATCTTATGCTTCCAACTAGCAAAATTTGTACCATCAACGTAAGGGCCTCTACGGTGGTAATTTCCCTCGCTAGACGCCATACTCTCCTAGGTTGTGAAACCAAGGCTATGATCACCAAAAGCTATGGAAATCAAGGCAAGTGGAGACCGTAGCTCTGATACCACTTGTAGGATCGAAAGTATGTGAAGAGGGTGGTGATTAGACTACGTGACCAAATGAAAATCTAGCCTTTTCCCTATTTTAAGTCTTGGCAGATTTTAGCAACTTTGCACAAGTCAAGCAATCAACCTACACATGCAATTCTAAGAGTATAGCTGCGGAATGTAAAACAATTGCACATGAAGGTAAAGGGAGGAGTTTGAGGGAGCAAACGCAATGTAGACACAGAGATTTTTTATCCGTGGTTCCAATAGGTGGTGCTATCGTACATCCACGTCGATGGAGACTTCAACCCACGAAGGGTAATGGTTGTGCGAGTCCACGGAGAGCTCCACCCATGAAGGGTTCAAGAAGAAGCAACCTTGTCTATCCCACCATGGCATCGCCCACGAAGGACTTGCCTCACTAGGGTAGATCTTCACGAAGTAGGCGATCTCGTTGCCCGTACAAATTCCTTTGTTCAACTCCACAATCTTGACGGAGGCTCCCAAGTGACACCTAACCAATCTAGGAGACACCACTCTCCAAAAGGTAATATATGGTGTGTTGATGATGAACTCCTTGCTCTTGTGCTTCAAATGATAGTCCCCCCAACACTCAACTCTCTCTCATAGGATTGGATTTGGTGGAAAGATGTTTTGATTGGAAAGCAACTTGGGGAAGGCTAGAGATCAAGATTTATGTGGTTGGAATGGAATATCTTGACCTCAACACAAGTGTAGGTGGTTCTCTCTCAGAAAATGTATGCTGGAAGTGTAGGCATGTTCTGATGGCTCTCTCCACGAATGAAGAGTGGGTGGAGGTGTATATATAGCCTCCACACAAAATCTAACCGTTACACACATTTTACCAAACTTGGTGGGACCGAATCATGAAACTCGGTCAGACCGATTTAGTTCATAATGTGACCGTTAGGCATTTCGGTGGGACCGATACGTTGATACGTCTCCAACGTATCTATAATTTATGAAGTATTCATGCTATTATATTATCCATCTTGGATGTTTAATGGGCTTTACTATGCACTTTTATATTATTTTTGGGACTAACCTATTGACCCAGAGCCCAGTGCCAGTTTCTGTTTTTTCCCTTGTTTTAGTGTTTCACAGAAAAGGAATATCAAACAGGGTCCAAATGGAATGAAACCTTCGGAAAAGTTATTTTTGGAAAGAAAGCAATACGGGAGACTTGGAGTGCACGTCAGGGGATCAACGAGGAGAGCACGAGGCAGGGGCGCGCCCTCCACCCTCGTGGGCCCCTCGTGGCTCCCCTTACCGACTTCTTTCGCCTATATATTCCCATATACCCTAAAACCTTCGGGGAACAGAATAGATCGGGAGTTCCGCCGCCGCAAGCCTCTGTAGCCACCAAACCCAATCGGGACCCTGTTCCGGCACCCTGCCGGAGGGGGGAACCTTCACCGGTGGCCATCTTCGTCATCCCAGCGCTCTCCATGACGAGGAGGGAGTAGTGCACCCTCGGGGCTGAGGGTATGTACCAGTAGCTATGTGTTTGATCTCTCTCTCTCGTGTTCTTGATTCGGCATGATCTTGATGTATCGCGAGGTTTGCTATTATAGTTGGATCTTATGATGTTTCTCCCTCTCTACTCTCTTGTAATGGATTGAGTTTTCCCTTTGAAGTTATCTTATCGGATTGAGTCTTTAAGGATTTGAGAACACTTGATGTATGTCTTGCGTGGGATAACCGTGGTGACAATGGGTTATTCTATTGATTCACTTGATGTATGTTTTGGTGATCAACTTGCGGGTTCCACCCATGAACCTATGCATAGGGGTTGGCACACGTTTTCGTCTTGACTCTCCGGTAGAAACTTTGGGGCACTCTTTGAGGTTCTCTGTGTTGGTTGAATAGATGAATCTGAGATTGTGTGATGCATATCGTATAATCATACCTACGGATACTTGAGGTGACATTGGAGTATCTAGGTGACATTAGGGTTTTGGTTGATGTGTGTCTTAAGGTGTTATTTTACTACGAACTCTAGGGCTGTTTGTGACACTTATAGGAATAACCCAATGGATTGATCGGAAAGAATAACTTTGAGGTGGTTTCGTACCCTACCATAATCTCTTCGTTTGTTCTCCGCTATTAGTGACTTTGGAGTGACTCTTTGTTGCATGTTGAGGGATAGTTATATGATCCAATTATGTTATTATTGTTGAGAGAACTTGCACTAGTGAAAGTATGAACCCTAGGCCTTGTTTCCTATCATTGCAATACCGTTTGTGCTCATTTTTATCACTTGCTACCTTGCTGTTTTTATATTTTCAGATTACAAAAACCTATATCTACTATCCATATTGCACTTGTATCACCATCTCTTCGCCGAACTAGTGCACCTATACAATTTACCAATGTATTGGGTGTGTTGGGGACAGAAGAGACTCTTTGTTATTTGGTTGCAGGGTTGTTTAAGAGAGACCATGTTCAACCTATGCCTCCCACGGATTGATAAACCTTAGGTCATCCACTTGAGGGAAATTTGCTACTGTCCTACAAACCTCTGCACTTGGAGGCCCAACAACGTCTACAAGAAGAAGGTTGCGTAGTAGACATCACACGTCAACTTGGTGGGACCGATTTCATTAGGGTTAGGGCATAACGTAATCTCGGTGAGACCGATTACCCAAAATCGGTGGGACCGATTTTGGTAAGAAGCTAACCAGAGAGTTGGTCAGGCAAACTCGGTGGGACATAATCGCTCATTTCGGTGAGACCGAAACGTTACGAAAGGGAAACAGAGAGTTTGCATTGCGAACTCGGTGGGACCGATCGCTCATCTCGGTTAGACTGAAACGTTATGAAGGGAAATAGAGAGTTTGCAATCCCATCTCGGTGAGACCGAGATCCCTATTGGTGAGACTGAAGTGACTAGGGTTTGTGGCAGTGACTATGTCAAATGAACTCGGTGGCACCGGATAGAAAGTTTCGGTGGGGCCGAGTTTGACTTTTGGTTTGGGACATATGTGGATATGAGAAAGTGGTTGAGTGTTTTTGGAGCATATTACTAAGCATTTTGAGCAAGCAATTCATTAAGCAACACCTCATCCCCTTTTAATAGTATTGGCTTTTCCTATGGACTCAATGTGATCTTGGATCACTAAAAGTAAAATGTAGAGTCTTGAGCTTTAGAGCTTGAGCCAATCCTTTGTCCTTAGCATTTTGAGGGGTCCACATTTCTAATCCATGCCATGCCAATCATTGAACTTTCTTGAAATATTCATCTTGAAAGAGCATTAGTTCAATGAGCTATATGGTGTTAATAATTACCAAAACCACCCAGGGATAGTTGCACTTTCACAATTCATTTTTCATCTTTAGTTATAGATGTTTTTGAGGAAATTTTATGCATTATTTATACCCCTATTTAGTGTGCGAATAACTTTGAAAGATGGTTGCTGGATGAAGCTAATCCGACAGTGCAGAGATGGCAAATCCGAGCACTATTGGCCGTTGGATATCATCAACATTCCACCAGATTCTGCCACATGTACAATTTAGAAGACTCCATGGTTGAACTTAAGCATAATGCACAAACCTCAAAACACAAGCACTTCTCCTTTGTTCTAGAATCTTCCGTATCATAATTGCCCAAACTTTTTTTCTAAATGAATTGCCATTATTTGTTTTTTACTTTATGCTTTACAATGCACAACCCCATGAATCTTAAGATTTTTATAAAACTAATTGATTTTGAATGAGATGAACTATAAGAACTAAATGAACATCTACATCATGCATATATGACTCAGAGCTTTACATGCTATAGTGTGTACTTATTCATAATTTGGTTTCCAAATCTCATGCGCTCAATGCATGTGTACCTTACTAGTTTTGAGTAGAGTAGCAAATTTCACATGGCCGCGGGTATATCAAAATGCAGGGCCCATGCAACATTGCCTTTCGGTCGAACCTACGTCCACATTTTTTTACGTATATCTCCACTAGTCCCCGAACCCAAAATGCTACCTCGTTCCCGTAAAACCAAGCGGCCCACACATATTAAGGCGTCGACTCAAACTCAATCCCTCTCCCGTTTACTACGACGTGGCCCGGCACGCCGTAGTACTCCTACAAACCCTACCCGCCGCATGCATCATCGGTTTTCTTCAAGAGGATGAGGGAGAAGCGGATTTGTAGTGGAGGCTCCTACCCTAGGGTGTCCTAGGTAGCTGCCGCACGCATGATTGGTTTTCTCTTTTCTTTATGCTCTTGTGCCCTAGAGTGAAATGATGGTTGCTTCGTCCGCCCAGCTTAATGCGGGAAAGGTGGGGCTTTGTGATTTGACCCCTCATCGCTCATTTACTACTACTGCGGTGCTACGACCGGGGTGCCTCCAAGTCCAACCGCTGCTCTGAATTGTAATTTGGTGCATCGCACATGGAACAAGACGGTGGACGAGCCACATGTCGGCCAAAGGGGTCCTGTTAAGTGTATCACTTGGTTTTTCTCCTTGGTGAATCCCGACTATATTGATCTAAAAAGATACGTACTGTACTACCCTCTCCGTATCAGTTTATAGGGCATGCACGTAGTTCTAGGTCATCCATTTGACTAACTAAATATGAGTTACTATGTCACAACAAGTATATCATTGGATTCTTAAGCGGATGTAGTTTCTAAACATATAATGTTCATCAGATATATAGCCAGTTAAATTCTCAACCTAGAACGACGTGCATGCCCTGTAAACCGATACGGAGGAGGTAGTAAAAATGAGGTGATTTTACCGAGCGATGGGCGGGGGAGCATGGCATGTCATGCGGTCCCACATGTCATGATGTACAAAGGCGATGCGCGTGTCCCTCTTGAGGCAGAACAATGGCAGAAGCAATACTACGTGGTTTTCTTGAAGGAGATGATGGCGAAGCGAAGTGTGAAATAATGGTTGCTTTGTCCGTCTGGGAAGGTGCAGCATTGTGATTTGACGTCTCATTGCTCATTACTACTACTGGGGCGGTACAATTGGGGTGCGTCCCGCCTGCTGTTCTGCACTGTTATTTAGTGCATGACACATCGACCCGGTTGCTATATGTCCCACATGTCGGCGAGAGGAAGTACAAAATTCATGAAAGCGAGCGTCGATGGAGGAGTACAAGACACGGCTTGGTTTTTGCTGCTTCGCGCGATCCATTGATACAGACTCGGACTAAAAAAAGGCGAGGGCAGGTCTTTTCCCGCGCGGCAGGCAGGGGAGTTTGGCATAGTCTGTTTGAGGCAAGGATGCAGGAAGGGAAACAAGAAAATAAAGGTTGAGCGACTTAGTTTTGGGAAACTCTGATTTTACGGAGTACGTACCCACTATGGAGGTAGTACTACTTACTACTACCTCCTTTCCGGTTTATAGGGCTCATCTAAAAAAATTCGTTTTTCCGTTTTATAAGTCTCAACTCTACTAGTAGTAGTAGTACCATCACATGTTGGATTTCGAGGTGCGTTAAATCACCCGATGCAAGCAGTCTCAAGAGAAAACTCACCAATGCATGTAGAAGTACATGGAAATTTAGTGGTCATGCATGCATTCGTTCTAATTAATGCCTCAGTAAACATAACTTCTTGAGAAAAACGAGCGTACTAATTACTTGTGCAAACTACAAAATTAATTCCACCACTCACCGTCTACCTTCGTTGGAGAGATTTTGAAATTGAGCCATAAACTGGAAAGGAGGGAGTAGTAACTTTTGTCTCGATTACTATTTGTGGCCTTGTATAGAAGCAAAATGTATTTTTTATATTGGCCTTGTATAAGTAAATGGAGGGAGTACTAAAGGACATATATTCCAAACAATATGATAATCTCTCTAACCAAGGTAGGGACGAGGAGTAAACGGAGGGAGTATTAAAATTTTCTCCTTGTCCTGCGAGCCACCGCGCGCATGGGCGAGGGAGCGGGCGTAAGGCGTACTAGTAAGCAAGCTTCACCTCATCCTGCGAGCCACCGCGCCCGTGGGCGGGGGAGACGGCATACTAAGCAAGCTTCTCCTCGTTCTGCGAGTTGACGGGACACATCAAAAGTACTCCAATGTATAGAGCCTTGCCTCTAAGGTAGGCCCCACATGGTTTGCCTCTTTTTTAAAATAACGCGTCAAGTCGCAATTTGTTTGTTCACCCGTGGTAGACGATCTTCCATCAAGTGGAAAACCAGTACACGTGTCAAATTACCACGTGGGCTGCCTTTTCGTATGGAAATGAGCTCCACCGTGTACCCGCACGGGTGTGGTTGGGAAAGAGACGGGAGTACGTGCGCCGTGCGTGCACCTCTTCTCTTCGTGCACGTCCCCCACCTACGTGGGTGTGTGTGAGAGAGATACAAACCTAGACATAATGTGCCGTCCATCCCCGTGCCTCCGCCCAGTCCGACAACCAGTCACCACCATGCCCCACTCCTCCTCACCTTATCTCTCATCTTTCTCGAGATACCATTTTTCCGATAAAATCTCGCGATACCATTTTTCGATAAAATTCTCGAGATATCATTAGTTTTTACACATGGGATTACTCCTGCGTGGATCAATCACAACAGGTGTTTTGTAAAAAAATGCATCTTGATGTTCCGTGCAATACACGGGCATCTTGCTAGTCCATGAAAACAACACATGGCAAAATTTCACGGCAAACGAGGGATTTGAATATGCTGGGAGGGGCTGTTTGGATCTTGCCCGGGGTAGCCAAAATATTGGCGACCCTTTTGTCCACCGATGACTTCGCCACCGATGAACGAGGAATGGCTTGGGTGCTCATGCATCCTCCAGCGTGCACGTTGGAGACGAGCTCGCATGAGCTATGTTTTTTTTGTCCCACCATGCCGCCCGAGCCAGCCGCGGACCGACCGCCAAACCGCAAATTACACCATCCAACCATAGCCTCACACATTCTGACGGCAACCACTAAAAAAATACACTTCCATGATGATACGTGTTTGTCACAGTAGGTCGCGTTTTTTGTCATGCATGTACATCCATGACGATTTTATGACAGAATCAAGATAGTCATACCTGTGCTGTCGTAGAAGTGTTCCATGACATTACCAAAATTATCATCACGGAAGTGTCCACTTCCATGACGATAAATCGCGCGTCACAGAAGTGCTTTCATCAAGGGTGAGCGACACATGGCATCCACCGTAATGGAACACCGTTAAGCTATCGGGTCGGGTTTTGGAACCGATAACCCGTTAACAGCCCCGACCAATGGGAAATTTCCACGTGTAAAATTCTTATTGGCCGGACGAAACACGTGTCAGCTCGTCAGTGGGTCAGATAGGCGCCTATGATATGTCGACACGTGCCACGGCCCACCACTGGCCCATTTAGCTTACAAAGCCGGCCCGTTTGACTTGGTCAAAAGTTAACGGGCTGGCCCATGAAAAGCCTGTTAACGGTCTCTTCGCAAATAGCCCATTTTACGGCCCGTTAACTCACGGCCCGTTAGGCCCTAAAGGAAATCGGCCCAACAACGTCATGTGCGCCGTCGAATATAGAACCAGCCCATTTCACTTTCGGCCCATGTATGCCCACGACGTCTTTCGGCCCATATGAGGCCTTCGTATCTTTCGGCCCTTTACAGGCCCACGGTGACTCTAGCCCATAATGAACAGTAATTTTCTTTATACCCGTTAACGGCCCGTGATTTACATGGGTCGTTTCCAGCCCGTGTTAGCTTTCGGCCTATTGACGGCCCATACGTTCTTGGGCTCCTTTTCGGCCCTCGATTACTTCCGGCCCGTTACTAGCCTGTTCCCCTAATGGGCCAAATTCGGCCCATGGCAAGAGTCGGCCCGTTACTGGCTTGTTCCCCTAATGGGCCAAATTCGGCCCATGGCAAGAGTCAGCCCGTTACTGGCCTGTTACCCTAATGGGCCAAATTCGGCCCATGGCAAGAGTCGGCCCGTTTCTGGTCTGTTAACCCGTTGCGCCGTTTCCAGCCCGTCCTATATTCTGGCCCATTAACGACCCGTTATGCCTGTCACAGAATTAAGCCTTTGCTGTCCTACGGCCTGTTACCGTGCTGGGCCGATACCAATTACGCCCGATTACGGCCCATGTAGACCCATTTATCTGACGGCCCGAGGCCCACCGATTACAGGCCCATTTATCGACGGCCCGTAGGAGACCCATGGATCCTACGGCCCGTATATGGCCCACGGTAGTTGCGGCCACTAGCAAACCAGGGAAAAAGAAGACTAGGAAATAAATAAGGCCGAAACTAACGCTAGGCTATTAAGGCGATTGCACAGATTACATCCACTCGACATCAAAGATCGCCACCAGTGCAAATATAGGGAACACCCTACACTATACAAAAATGGCTTGCTGTTTTCTTCAACCGGTGGCTGCTAGTTAAGAATAAATTTTGTATCGCACCAAAACAAATTACAACTATATAACAAAAGGAAGGTTGGCATAAAACTTAACAGTCTAGCAGATAAATGCACCACCAGAAGTTCAGAAGCTCAGTTCATTTGACCTGATTGTTACGTTTTCATGCTGTATTGTCCGATGGAGCACCATAACCCTTGCCTTCATTTCCCCTAGGCTCCTGAACAACATAGCAAATGTCTGATAGTCTGGTTTCAAAACCATGCATATCTTGACGACATTGAGCAATGTTTCTCCTTGTTTCATAAAGGGTCTCTGTTAGGGAATGGACTTGTGTCTGGAGCGCAGATACAACATTGCTTTGAGCTTAGATATCTTGATCATGAGGCAGTTTGGACGATATTGCCTTAACAACCAACCCAGTATTACGCAGGAACGTGCTTTTGGCACTGTTAGTGGACAGGTACTGACCCACTGCAGCAAGAGCTGACATTGCGGTTATAGTTGCCTCGCCACCTTCAGAAGGTGGCGGTTCGACCATTTTTTCCATAGCTCGCTGAAAATTTGAGCTTTTACATTAGTAGTACCAGAACAGAAGATATTAAGGAGGCAGCAAAACCAAACAAAATAGCTTTGGGTTATATACATAACTTATTCTGGTGAACCCATGTAAAATATTAGTTGTATTTTATTGCAAAGTACATAATAAAACCAGGTTCCAAACATATGACCATGTACCATCGCTAATGTATTGTCTATTTCTTCACATTGTATTGAGGGCTAAGGATAAAGAGACGAAGTTTATAATACGGTAAGCATAGTATGACATCATTCATATCACAAAACAACTGAGAACAGACAAACATGCAATTGTAACGTTGTGTGGGCAAGTCCAGCACGGAACTAGAGTACGGGTCAAGATCAAAGGAACATCACTCCTCTCTTTTAAACCTTGTTAGGTGCAATGATACGCTAAAACAATTATGTATAAAATTGAAAAGAGTAATAGACATTGGCTGCAAACCATGCAGTTCAAGGCACAAGTCAGAGTAAGTAGTAGTTAAAAGGCATGAGGATTAAGGACTTACAACAGCGGCTTTGACTGGTGTAGTCATGCCCTTCTTCTTGCTGGTGTGACAGTCCTTGAAGATTTCCATAGCATTTGGTTCAGGTACTTTTTGGTCCTTGCGGGCTTTCCTCTGCATTTCGAACAAGTCAATATAGATCTGATAATATGGTACAGCAAAAAGAGTGAAACAGCAGCTAATTACAAGAGCCTCGCAGTATGCAATATAGCTACGAGATCCTGTCGTCTGTTGGAATTTCACTTTCGTACGATTGGCCTTGTTCTTTGAACAGTTCACCTACAAGAAGATAGATTTGTGTGGCACATGCGTAAATAGGACTTCAACATGTGATCTGGTCACATATATATAATGTACCTGATACTTCGGTTCAGACCAGTGTTTAACAAAGCCCCTCCAGTCTTCATCCGATATATTTTCCACTAGAGATGTTTGGGAAAGTTCACCGTTAGCCTTGCCTTCAAAGTGAGTTTTCCTCAAGTTATACCGATACTTTCGCAGAGCAATCTTGAAAACATGGGTGCAAGCTTGTCTGGTTGCATCATCTTGGCTATCCAACTTGAACCTCGTCTGTTGAAAATTATGGGAGTCTCATTATCAGCAACCTAGAAAGTATGGGACAGAGCAAGACGATATTACTAGTTTCCATACATAACCATACTTACAGATAAATGGTCGAGGAAGGTGTTGAACTGGGTTTCGTCTTCGTCATTCCTGTACTGAATCCATGTTGGGAGGATACGTACATGACACCTAAGGCAACCGCTGCCTCTGATACTAACTTGGCTGACTCTGTAGCATCACGTGGCCTTTTTAAACCTGCCTCAAAACGGATCACCATTCTTCCTCTAGATTTAGTTAACCTATCGAGCATTATCCCTGATGTTTGTTTCCTCTTGCGCATAGGTGCTAGTCCAACAACGAACATAGGAAGTGTTAGTGTACATCAAATTGTGACACTACATATAAAGAAGCATGCAACTGTAACTTGACTCCAGCAACTACCTTCTTGCTGTTGAAGCTCACAAGGTTCATCTGATATTGCCAACTCGTCTTGTGTCAAGAGTGCTTGGGAAGTAGTGTCAGGTGGCAAGGGAGCTTGGGAACGTGCTGCTAGCTCAGTTGACGCACGAGTAAGTCGTGCAGCTGGTAGTACTGTGGTAGGTGTTGCAAGAACTAGGGCTGTCTCTGCTTGTTTGGTGGCAGCTATTTGTTTCTGTTTGGCTTTTTTTGCAACTCGTGTAGCATGGGATGCCGTGTTTGTAGAATTTTCCGCTGGACTTTGACCTTCTATTGCACCATCAGTACCAGCAGAATCTGCAGGATTCATCCGCTTCTCATTCCCTGCCATTCTGTGTTTCTTCCTCTTTCTCTGTGCCATGTTAAGTCAAGCCGACAAGAAAAACGAATAACAATTTAGTTCTTCAGAACAAATTGATGCGTGATGCAGACGAACTGAACTTTGATGTTAGACAACCACATGATAGGAGGATGTAATATGTATGAAAAACAGGACGGAAGAGATAACCAGAACTATGATGTGTAAACTAAGAAGAAGACATTTCACCAAATTAGAAGCAATGCAATGGAAGGTAGACACCATATGAAAGATGCTACAAATATCGCTCTGCCAAGTTAACAGTGTCTCATCATAAATGGCGTTTAAACAAATGTGAAGCAGTACAAGAAATAAATCATATGCAAGATGCAAACAACATCACACTACCATGTTAGAGGTCTCTCGTCATTAGTGCCATTGCATATTCACAGCTTATGATGTGTAAACTAAGGAGAAGGCATTTCAACAAATTAGAAGCAATGAAAGCTAGACACCATATGAAAGATGCAACGAATATCACTCTACCAAGTTAAAACTGTCTCGTCATAAGTGCCATTTCAACAAATTAGTAGTACAAGCTAGAAAAGAATGTGAGATGTAACCTATATCACACTCCGAAGTCAAACGTGTCTTATGATAAGTGATTGTTGCAGGTTACACAACAGTAGTAATTTGATGTAAGAACATGGTGTGATAGACAGATATTGTATGTTCTAGAAACAGGAACACGTGTCTTATTCAAGTATAATGTGTAAAGTAAGCAGATGGAATTCAACAAAATTAGAAGCAATACAAGCTAGACATCACACATAACATGCAACCACATATAACAGTGCCAAGTTAGAGGGAGCACCGGTGATGCTGCACTAGGGGAGACGTGCTCATCATAAACACAGCTTTGTTGAGTGTCTATGCATGTGTTGTCTTGGAAATCATCTTGGGGTGTGGAGGAGTAGAAACTGTAGAGGCCCTCCGTTCGGAAGGAGCACCTTTATCCGCTGCCTTGCTAACTTCCTTCCGCTTTATTGATTTTGAATTGTCAAGTAAAACCGACAAGAAAAAGCAATAAAATTCTCTCTTCAGAACTCATTCATGCATGATACTGACAATCACTACTTTGATGTAAGGCAAACACATGATACCAGGATGGAATATGTACGAAAAACAGGACGGCATGGCATGTTCACAACTGTTTGTGTAAACTAAGCAGAAACCATTCCAGCAAATAAGAAGCAATGCAAGCTAGACACCACATGAAAGATGCAACCAATATGACTCTGCCAAGTTAAAAGCGTCCCATCATAAATGGAATTTCAACAAATTAGAAGCAGCGCATGCTATAAATCATATGAAAGATGCAACTAATATCGCACTGCATATACTAAAGGTGTCTCGTCATGTTGATTGATGCGGGATACAAAAAAACAATAGTTTTATGTAAGGACATGCTTAATAGACAGATGTACTATGTACTAAATACAGGAAGGCATGTCACATTAACAGGTATAATGTATAAGCTAAGCAGACTAGCACATGCAGTTTAACCAGATTGGAAGAATTACAATCTAGACACCATATGCAACATGCAACCACATATCACGCTGCCAAGTTAGAGCAAGCACCTGCGATGCTAGTGTAGGGGAAATGCTGTAATCAACTACAGAGCTACGTTCACTATCTTCATCTAGCATTTCTGTTTCTTGAGAATCATGTCGGGAGGCTGACGCTGCATTCTTTAAATGAGGAGTAGTCCCCTTGCCTGCCTGCCTCGTCATAAGTGATTGATGAGGGATACACAAGAACATTAGTTTGATGTAAGAACATGGTTAATACACAGATGTACTAGTATGTACCAAAAACAGAAAGGTATGTCATATTCAAAGGTATAATGTGTAAGCTAAGCAGATGCAATTTAACCAAATTGGAAGCAATACAAGCTAGACATCCGGCTGGAGTGGTGAGCATGATCATCTAGGACCTGAGAGCCTGGTGGGAGGCGGGCTGCTTCGCCACCATCGCAGCTTTTTAGTTGGCTTCCAGGTGATGCCTATCTTTGCTGGGCTTGTCACTGGCTCGGCCAGTGCCCTGACTAGCTATTTGTCTTCTGGTGCTCACGGGATGGTGGTTCATGTAAAAAAAATATCTTTCCTTATCTTACCGACTTCGGCCTTTCGAATACAAGCTAGACACCATATGGAACATGCAACCACATATGACACCGCGAAGTTAAAGCAAGCACCTGGGATGGTGGTTCATTGCGAGCGAGGTCATCAACTCCAGAGCTACGTTTACCGTCTCCATCTGCTGACACTGCACCCTTTATAGCGCTGTAACGTGTCTTGCCTACCCGCATACGAAGCTGGAGCGACTTCTCTCTTTTCTTTTTGGCTTCTCTCATGGCAACAGAGTCTGAAATACCCTTGCATAAAAACACAATAGTGAGAGTAAGGGTGAAGTGTGTGCAGAACTAGTGCACTGTAAAAGTAGCAGATAGCAGGTGGCTGAAAAATAAAATTAGATTCTACTCCATATGATTTTGTAATAAATGAGCACAGGAAATGCAGGTACTCCTCCAGCACACCACCACATGTGGTCATATCTAAGATAACAGTCGACTGAAAATAAATAGGTCAGTTGATTTTTTTTAATGAACCGTCTGATCTATAAGGAACGGGCAGATGGCCTTCGTCTACCTCCCGCCAGTCACTGTTGACGATCTTTCTCGAACCGCCAGCGACCACCGGCCCTGACCCCTGCCTCCGCCGCCCCGCCCTCCCATCGACCTCACACCACCGCCGTGCTTGGCAGCGCCCCCGGGCCATCCCTCTAATCCCGGCTGACCTCCAGATCGGGCGCCAGTAGCTCTAGGCCGCACACGCCCCTATGATAAACACCAAGGTGCTGCTTCCCCGGTGTAATAGGAGTTCTAGCGCCTGTTACGCCGGGGAATGCTTCCGTTAATTGGGAATCAACTGGCCAGAAATTGAAATTCAGGGGGGCGACGGACCTCTAGCTAAGGTGAAATAGTATATGAGGAGAAACCTTGTGCATCGCGAGTTACTAGGAACATCTAGTATCAAGAAGAAGCGGTCAACTAGTGTCTTCTGTGGGATGAATACCGTGCAAGCAGAGACGTAAGATTTGCACGAATAAGGGAAGAGGAGTACCTTTTTCGGTTGCCGGTGTGGTCACCTCCACATGTCGCGCCGATCTTCTTCTTTTTACCGGGGAAACCGATGTTCTGGAGGGTGCAGGCTTGGACGAACCCATGGCCAAATTGTTGACTGTGTTGCCGTGGCCGTATGTCGGCGGAGGGGAAGCAGATCCGAGGCGGCGAAGGACGGCGTAGCAGGAACAGCTCCGGTGCGGTGGAGGGTGGCGAAGTTGGAGCGGCAGCGGTGAGGCGCAGGACGGCGTGGTTGAACTGGCTCGGGTACGGACGGCTCGGCCTCGGCTTCAACTACTAGCCGTGGAGGGCGTTGCGGTTGAGGTTGCGGTGGACGACGACGTCGGGGTATCGGCTCCGGCGTGATGGAGGAGGGCGGCGGTTGATGGGTGGGATGGGGTGGCGGACGGAGGACGCCGGGGTTTCGCGGCTGGTGGAGAGGTAGTTTTGGCGCCCACGGAGTACGAATGGGGAATCGGACGGGTGGGGGGAACCATGTTTCGGTCTGGGACGCGCTTGTTTTTGGCTTTTTTGAACAGAAGATGGGACGCGCTTGTTTGAAATTTGGGGAAAGTACAAACTTTGCCCCCCTCTTAAATTTCGGACCTACTGCGGGTCGGGGGTAGGATGGTAATCCCAGGTGTCCCAAATAGTGGGCGGGAGCGATTTCGGCCGCGCGCATGTGTGCTTAGGCGGCCATTGTGTATGAATGTTTTTCGGATGCGGTTGCGTGGCGTCTAGATGAAGCTACAAACCTACCCCGGTTTAGACCTTTGGACGTCGGGCCGGTAGGTTTCACGGGTCGGAGTTATTAGAAAAGTAATTTCCTTGTACTACCAAACATTGGTCTCACGCGGTTTCGGGCGAGTAGAGGCTCTTTTGGCGCTTCGTTCGAAATTTTGAAACACAAGCATTCACGTTTAGAGTACTCTTGAACTATGAGGATTGACCTAAATAGACAACGTTATATTTGACCTTGTATGTTTGAAAACCTCATTAAATTATCCGCTTCTTTTTGAAATTTTGACACTTGAAAATCCTATAACTACGATTATTTTGGAATGGAGGAGCTAAATTTGAATCTATTTTGTACACGACTACATATGCTATTATGTACAAAATCAGAGCAAAGATTGGTGCCCCCATAATTTAGGTATGGTTTACAAATGCCATGATATCAAATTCAAATAATTGAATGGACTTCATGTTGAATTCGATTTTTTTTAAACCACCTTAAGTTGAATTCAAATGTATGCTAGTTCATAGGTAGCTATTTATAATGTCCATTGTGTAACTTTCGTATGTATAATGTGCTTTACACACACAACATGAACTATACTCACGTTTATATTCGATTGCTAAAGCGATGCATTGTCTGGAGTTCAAAATACTAACTATGTGGATCAATTGTGTCGAATAATAACATAGACATGCTCAAATTCGATAGAATCTAGATGTCTGATGGATCAATGACCGCTCCTTACGCGAATTGCAAATATCATGATCCCATCCTAATATTTGGATACAATTTATATCTTTAATCAATGTGTAGAGCAGTCTTTTACGTGTAGTTTCACTCTCCATCGGTGGTCTCTCACACATGCTCACACACTCTCTCCCGAGGTGTCTTTCTCGCACACATGCTCTAGATATAACCCTCCCTCCCTCTCGTAACCATTTACAACTGTTTTCACTAACCTTTATCACAAGCACTCTTCCTCTCGCAAACATACACACGCACAATCCTCATCGACCCTTTCTATATACATGGACCTGCCTACGTGTCTCATGTACGCACATTATCTTTACGCCTGTCTCTCACGCATTGTCTCACACCTCTCTTCCTAATCGACGAGTATGATTCTAGCAGAGCATTCTGTAGGATGCCCCTTAAAGTTAGGTTGGATGAATAGTAATATCAGAGATAAAGGGGTTACCTTAGTCCGAGAACCTAGGGTTACAAATCCTAGCCGGCTTTGTCAGTGGACACAGAGTCCTTCACAATTCTGCTATCTTTGTCTTGTACGACTAGTCATCCATGGGTCTTCCTAAATGCGTCACGGGCCGACCAATGTGGCGCAGGACGGAACCGAACGAAGGGCCTCACCTCGACCCACCGGACCTCACGCGGTGACACACCCTCTGCCCCCACGTCTCATTATCTTCTCACACCCACACATACCAACACAAACACCACACACACAGAAAATTTCTCCTGGTGCCTCTATTCCCTCCCCCCTTGCATATACACACTCAAGGGAATGGAATCTCTTGTCGTGACGTCATATTCGTCTCTCTCTCTCTCTAGACCACTCTCATTTCTCGTGCTATCTCTCCCACGCCCCCCCCCGTCGGCCCCTCTATCCATGCCTCTCTCGAATACGTAATACACACACATACCTCTCTAGGCCCCGCCAAATGCATCAACTACACATTCACACATGTTACATCACGTACCCCATTGATCTAAAAAGCCCTCTCTTCACGTTTATTTCGCATACAACATTCCTTTTGAATAAAGTGTGGCCAAAAAATTATTTTAGAGTTTCTACATATATACAACATTACAAAGTTATATGGAGGAGTACGAACGCTAATTTGCATTGCATGGTGCCCACAATGATATTTATTCCGCACTGTGAATTTGTATATTTTTATACTATATACAAAGTTAGTCATAATAAAGAGAAACGAAGAGCATCTCTCTCTCCATCGCATACCCCCCTGTACGCCCCTTTCACGTATGCACACAAAACTATCTCCAGGTCCTCTAAAAGTAAGCCCCCAGAAAATTCACGCATGTTTCATCTTTCTCTCGCGATATATGCAATGACGATCATTGTATTTGAAGCGAAAGCACGATACGTACATTGGACTTCAGAATCCACTCATTACGGTCACCATTTACGTTTAGTGGTTATTATACAGTCACGGGCTCACCGTACAACTCTGTATTTGCTCATGACATGACTAGTTGACCAGTTAAACGCTCCACGTGGCACCTCTAGTGTTGCATCACATTATCTCACTACCATCGTGCCCACCTGTCGACTTGTATCTACTCTACATCTACACTCTTATAAAATACATAAAATACACTCTTATAAAAAACAGAGTTGGTGATGATGGTGTGCCTGCCATCCTGCAATATAGGCCGTCCGATTTATATCTGACGGATAGGAAAGAAACTATGGCAATTTTGCAAAAAGGTACCCACACACCTCTCCACATTTGCAAATAAGGCCTTCCCTCGTTCATCCTTTTCTCTCACAAGATAAACAAGTCATACAAATGCATCTTGATGTTACGTGCAACGCACGGGCATCTTGCTAGTAAGAATGAAAACAAACGACAAAAAATATTTGGACGGTGGTTCGAAGTCATGACCGCGGGCACAGCGGACAAGGTGGCCTTGTATTGGTATGCTGAGCCGTCTGTTTTAACACACAGGAGCTGGTGTGGTGATTATACACACACGCACGCATGCACACGAACTGCATCCACGCAACACTCACACAAACACATGCACCCACGCACGCACGCAACACTCACACGTACACACGCAGCCACGCACGCACGCAACACTCACACGCACACACGCACGCATGCATGCACACACCAGTACACCACACGACCAACACACACTCTCACGCTCAAGTGCTCAACCTACACGTGCATGCGCACACATCAGGCCCTGACAGACACATACACAACCAGGTGATTCCCGCGCACGGGTTGGAGCCTTGTCGCGCCTGCGTAAATTTGTGTTTATCTGACCTTTTGCCTATGCGAACTGACAGGTGGGACCCACAAGGAACGTGGTCAATTTAACTAGTCAACATGGCGCCACGCAGACTATTTGGCCGGTCAACAGAGTGCAATCCGATGCTGAACTGTGAGCAAGTGACCGTATAATCACCGCAAAACGTATATAGTGACCGTAATCAGCTTATTCTGAAGTTCGGTGACCGTATTACGCTTTTCTCTCTGTAGGCCCTCCAAAACTACATCTCTACACGTTCTCGCATGTTACATCTAACAACTATGCAATACAGCACTACTACTACACTCTAACACAATAAATCATATGTGTTTTTAGTTTTACTAGATATCATATTGTTACTTATAATTATTCAGTTTGCATACATTAAAATTGCCTTTGAAATGTATGGCCAGTATCATCTACCGCGCGGGAAAAATCCCGCCCTTTCCTGTTTAATCGGGTTTGTATCGATGGATCGTGCGAAACAGCAAAACTATAGTACTATACAGTACTACAAGTGACAGTTCACTGGGCCGTCGTGTCGTCTACTCCTCCGTCGTAAGAGTGGAGCGCTCGCTTTCATAAATCTTCTAGTCCCTTTCGCCGACATGTGGGACATCAAGCTACCGGGTCCACGTGCCATACCGGAATACAGTGCAGAGCAGCCGGGGTGAAGCACCCCAGTCATGGCGCCGGCGTAGTAATGAGCAATGAGGCGTCAAATCACAAGCTGCACCTTTCCCGCAGTTAAGTTGGAGGGACGAAGCAACCATCATTTCACTCGTTGCTGAATCCGCTTCTCCCTCATCTTCTTCAACTTAACCACGTGTTGCTTCTGCCGTTGTTCTGCCTCATGTGGGACGCGGATCGGCTTGGTAAAGCACTGACACGTGGGACCGCATGTTAGCAAACCGCCAGGACAACGTCCTCCGAAAATAAGAAGCCTAATCCTAGACTTACAAAGGGCTACGTAGCTGCTACGTATACTTTCCATCTAATCTATATATGCCCCCTGATTTTCAGGTGGGGTGGGCCTAATCCTCTCCTTTAATCCAATCAAATAGTCCCACATCACATCAGTTCGTAACTTTACGTAAACCATTACGTGGATGTAGCATTGCTCAAATAAGAAACCTCCCCCGCCATCCGCGCGGCAAAATCACCTCCTTTTTACTAATCTTGATTCTATAATTTTTTAGATCAATATAATTGAGATTTGTATAGATAGCACACAGGAGCAAAACCAAGTGGTACGGTTAAGGGCATCCACAATGTGTAGCCAAATGTGAAAATAGCTTTTGGCATCGTGGGAACCATTGTGGACGGTGTTGCCAAAGCCAAAAAGATGGAACCGAAGCTCCCTGATTGATTGATTGAAGGAATAGAAAAATGCAACGTCTCTCCTCTTTCTCCCATGCTTGGACGCATGTAGTACAGTATAGAGCACAGAGTCTACTCCCCTGTCCCTTCTATCACAAATCACAAAGCAGTGAGGCGTCAAATCACAAAAGCACGGACGAAGCAACCATCATTTCACTCTTCGCTGACTCCGCTTCTCCATCGTCTTCTTCGAGAAACCATCTCACCGCACTAGTACTCCTAGTAGTACTAGTAAAGGACTTCCTGGATGCAAATAAGGCGGTTGTCTCGGCTTGCAGGCGGCACTTGCGAACGACTTACCGTGGTCTCCCTCAATGGTGTTCTCCGTCGAACGCACTTCGCCAAACCACCAAAAAAAGATATCGTCGACGTCACCGCAATGGGGAAGGAAGTCAAATATAGTTACTACCTCCATTTTTTTGTACACAAGGCCAGTATATCAAAATTACAATTTGCAAAGGGCCACTAACACTAATCGAGGCAAAATTGATGGGGTTAGCAACCAAGGACATTAATATCCCCTGCATGCATGCGGAAGTGAGAAGGTTGGTTTGCATGGCGCTGCATTAATCAAGCGATGAGGAGTGAGATGGTTAGCTCTTTGGTCTTTGGAGAAAAAATACGCATTAATTGACACGTGAAACGAGGATTTGTATCGATTAAATCCCGCGAAGGAAAACCCCGCCTTTCTTTTTTAACACTAGTACTCCTAGTACGTACGTACTTATCCTGTTTGGGTCTAGGCCTTGCATTGCCAAACTTCGCCACACATTTTTGCCAAGCTTGCCTAAAGTTTTCAAAATGAGAAGGAGGTACACTTGCGCACGGCTGTCGCGGTCGCACCGCACCCTCACACGGTCGCTCCTGCACGCCGCGGTCGCACCGCACCCTCACACAGTCGCTCCTGCACGCCGCAAACCCAACCAAGGGAACGCACCCTCACTGACACGTGCTGTCGCATGTGAACAAACCAAACTCAGCCATCCTATCGCTGACACATAATTTTCGTTCATAGAGTATGTTTATCCAACCGCATGTTGGGGAGTATCCGTACGGCCCGTGCGGTGGTCTGTTGGGGAAGAAGAAGAGGTGAGGAAGAAGGAAAGAAGGGTTAGGAGACGTAGGATATTCATCCAACCGCCTGAAATGGTAGACTGACCCAAGTCAGGCGACTTGCATAACAAATATATGTTTTTACACAGCAAAAGATCCATAAAAACAACAACATAAAGAAAAACTATCACTGCTCGCGGAAAGAGACGGCCTCGTCGTCTTTGGCTGCCGGCGCGAACCAGCCGTCGCTGCCGACGTGTGTCTCCGCACCGTGGTTGTCCTCGGCCTCCAGCTACTCGTTCAAGCGGAGCGTGCGGGCGCTCTGCACGGACGAGAGCACAGCCCGGTTCAAGTCGAGGACGTCCGGTTCCGCCTGCAGGAGGGCCTCGATGGCAGCGGCATCCGCGCGCTCCGCGTCGAGTCGAGCCTCCGCCGCCCGGTTCAAGTCCAGGACGTCCGGTTCCGCCTGCAGGAGGGCGTCGATGAGAGCGGCATCCGCGCGCTCTGCGTCGAGTCGAGCCTCTGCCGCCCGGTTCAAGTCCAGGACGTCCGGTTCCGCCTGCAGGAGGGCCTCGATGGCAGCGGCATCCGCGCGCTCCGCCTCAAGTTGAGCCTCCGCCGCCCGGTTCACATCCACGACATCCGGTTCCGCCTGCAGGAGAGCCTCGATGGCAGCGGCATGCGCGCGCTCCGCGTCGAGTTGAGCCTCTGCCTCCCGGTCCTCCTTTAGTATCGCCATGTTGAACCGCTGGTCCGCCTGCACCATGGGGGACTCGGACGCCGGCACGAAGTCGACGTCCATCGTCTCATACCCATCGGGGGCCTTCTGCGCCGCGACCTCCGCCATGAACATTGGATCGGCTTCCTCCTCCTCGTAGCTTGGCTCCAGAGAACTCGGGGATTGGCCCGCCGCAAAGCGAGCTTGGGAACGGAGGTCTGTGGCGCCGACCGCCGCCGCGATTTCTGCGCGGCGCTCCGGCGTCAGCATCTTGTAGTAAGTGATCTTGCGGCGCACCATGGCTTTCCGGCGAACTAGGGGACGCTTGATGCGGGCTAGGGGATCGAAAGGTGGGGGAATGGGCTGGAGATTTGGTGTGGTTTTAGGGCAGTGGCTGGCGTAGGCCGAGCAGCGAAGGTTCTGGTGTGAATAGTGGTTCCGGTGACGACCGGTCAATCGGTTTTGACTGTACATCGCTCTTGTCGCGTTCGCGTTGCAGCCCGGCACGCTGGACCCTCCACGTCGCTCACCGAATGGAACGCGCTTCGTCTTGCGTTTTCGCTCGCTTGTGGGACCGCAGTTGAGAGCAAACCGACGTCCCTCCCCCTCCCCCGCCCGCGTCATTTATTATACCACCACTCCCTCCGTTTTATGCGGAGTAAATAAAAACAGAGGGAGTATACTACGGATGAGGATCCCCTGACGTGGCCGAACCCATTGAGTAACTGACATGCGGGGCCTAGCAAGCATGGGGTCCGCCAGTAAGTGACCGAAAGGGAGGGTAAGGCAGGGATACCTACGTCAGAGGATCCACTTCCACTATACTACTTTGACCAAATGTTAGAGTAATAATATATGACATGCAACTTACACAAATGTTAGAGTAATAATATATGACATGCAACTTACACAAAGCATACAGGGTCTAATGCGTTTTTCGAGGCTAACTTTGACCAAATGTTAGAGTAATAATATATGACATGCAACTTACACAAAGCATACGGTCAAATTCGTATGTGAAAGGAGTTTCCAATGATATAATTTTCACATTATACATCTCATGTACTATTAATCTTGTCAATAGTCAAATTGGAAACCATCTCGAGTACAAATCTAGGAGTACGTACGAATCTAACAATATTGATTGGGCGTTGTTGAATGTTGATACCTTTTTGATCAAAGTAGAGATACTTTGACTACACATAAAACTTATATGTAAACTAGAAAGGATAGGGGGAGTATATTGTACGTTCAAAAACGAAACGAACATTGAATACCCTTTATATATGATTTGCGGATGCTATGATCACCGGTTCAAAATTTTGAATCCGCCTTAGGTATCACGTGCCCCCACTCGTTCCCTCTCGATTTCATCTCGGGGTCCGGAGATCTATTGAAAGAGGACTAGGGTGGGTACATGCGAATGATACTCGGCGGAATGTTCAAATGAGGCATGCGGGAGGATGGACTCGACTGGAGGGCGACATGATCGATGGAGAAGAGGGTTGGAGAGGAATGAGAAATAAGCAAACGCCACATGATTATACTTGAACGGCTCAAATAAACAATAAGTTGTCTCGCTTGGCCTACATAGTGAAAGGCCTAATGCGCAACGCGGAGCACTGACGCTCGAATATGGCCGGGAAAACAGGGAAACCGACATGTGGGGCACACCCGTCGGGACGACGTAGCGCAGACTAGTCCAATGGAGGAGCTGGCCCACGACCTCCTCGCCACCGACAACCGTTCATGTGGGTCGTTGGGGCCAACAACGGGGCGCAGCTCCAGCACCGCCTCTGGACACGGCGACCGCGGTGAGCGACACGCTCATATCGTCGCTAGACACGGTCGGTTTCAGTGTGCCGAGGGTGGCGTTAGTGCTGTGGCACGACCAACGGTATGTTTGGTTTGTGCCCAAGGTTGCCCCATCAAAGCATTGGGTAGCCAAAATTTTGGTTGAGGTATTGGTTGCCCATGATTTGGCCGACATTGGCAAGAAAAATGAACTAGAGTTGGCTAGAGTTCATTGGCATGCCAAAGAAATGGCAACCATCCAAACAAAGACCAATCTTTGGGTCATGACCAAAATTTTGGTTGAGGTATTGGTTGCCCATGATTTGGCCGACATTGGCAAGAAAAATGAACTAGAGTTGGCTAGAGTTCATTGGCATGCCAAAAAAATGGCAACCATCCAAACAAAGACCAATCTTTGGGTCATGACCAAAATTTTGGTAAGGTGCACTTTGGCCACAATCCAAACACACCCCAACACCCGGCTCGTCGAGGATGCACGGGGCGCCGCGACGCGTCCGCGGAGTGGTGTAGCGCGGCCAACTGCATCCTCTGGACCTGAGACCATGCCGGGTCGTCTTGCTTTTTCAATGACATGCGGGGATCGCATGTGAGCAAAGGGCATCTCCAACGTTGCCACGACCGCAGCTGACTACCCTGGCACACCAAAACCCTCGTCCCTCGCGCCGTCGCGCGGTGCGTTCCCAGCCGGCGCCAGCTGCCCGCATTCATGCCGTCCGTTCGTATGTCGTCGTTAAGAGGCTCGGTGCCCGAGGAACCAACTCCGGCGACTTAATGACGCACCCGGACGCTTGGCCTCACCGGAATGCGCTACTTAAAGCGGCAACGCCCAGCTAACCTCCACACCATAGCGCATCGTCCTCCTACCTGGCACCACATCCGCCATGACCGCAAGTGCGAACGCTCTGCGGGAGAGCTTGTCTTCGGGGATGAAGCTCGAGGTCGCCGCCCTCGCTCAAGTCGCCTCTCGCGACGCAATAGCGGCGTAGCCGGACGCGGACGCGACCGCACAAGCGGTGGCCACGCTGGCGGCCGACGACGGGAGCACCGTCAGCCACGCGTCCTACTTGCCGCCGTCCAACGTCCGGCACCGCCGAGGTCGGGGACTCCTCCGAGGATGAGTAGGGCATGGGAGGCGGCAGGGCATGGTGTGCCAACTGGCCGGTCCGTATCCCGTGTTCTACTCTTCCTCGCCGGAGACCGCACCTTCACTTCACGGGTCTTGAACCCCGCCCCCGTACATAGAGATCGCAGATGGAGGACGTCGGTCGCCGCCGTAGAATAGGTTTAGGGTCGGGTTTCTTTTATTTTTCTGTCCTATAAAAGTTCGAAATGTAATGAAAATCTGCCGTGTTTGCATTAATCTCGGCCGGTGTATATGAACTTTCACAATAATATACATATTGTAGGAGTACTAGCAAGATGCCCGTGCGTTGCACGGAAGATCAAGATCTTGTGGGAGAAAAGGATGAACGAGGGAAAGCCTTATCTGCAAATGTGGAGAGGAGTGCGGGTAAATTGTCATAGTTTCCTTCCTATCCGTTAGATATAGATCGGACGGCCTATATTGCAGGATGACAGGCACACCATCATCACCAACTCTGCTTTTTATTGAACCGAGACAAATCTAACATGCGAAGTAAAATAAACACATAGGGTCTATACATACACAAATTATCTTAGGCACTCCAATAGTACGTCCACTACACATTCACGCATTTCACATCTTTCTACATCTACGGGAACCTACGAAAGGGTTAACGTAAATTGCCTCTCTCTCTCCTCCCCTGATTTTCATGGTGGTGGGCCCCTCCCTCCCCCCAATCTACAATCAACAGCTCACACGTTTCACATTACGTTAATTACGTAACTGGGATTACGTAGGTGTAGCATTACTCGTCCTAAAAAACCCAACTAAGCCAACCTCCCAGCATATCGCGCGGGAAAAGACCCGGCCGCGCCGTTTTAGTCGGGATTACCGGATTACTAGTAGTAGTATCGATGGATCGCGCGAAGCAACAAATTTTTTTTGAGGGGGCGAAGCACCTAGTTTAAAAGGAAAAAAGGCGGTACACTCACAGCACTCCTGTCGCGGTCGCATTGCACCCCACACACGTTCGGTCCTGCACACGGCTCACGCAAACGGAACGCGCTTCGGCTTGCCTCTTCACTGACACGTGGGACTGCACTTGGAGAAACCGACCATGCGCCAAACTCCCCCCGCCCACCGCGCGAAAATCCTCCCCCCCCCACACCCAAAAATTCCCCCCAAATCCGATTCAACCGCCCTTCGGCCAACTAGCCAATAATATTCCCCAAACCCCCTCCCCCTGTCCCCCTCCACTCCATTCGCTCCGCCAAAGCCGCCCTCCCCGCCGCGCCGATACGTCGGCGCCGCGGTTCGGCGATCCTCTCGCTCCCACAGTACGCTCTCGTAGACTGCCGTCCTCTAGCCGCGCCGCCACCTCTGGCTACGTTCTTGTGGAGGCGCACGGCGGTCAGCGCCGCCACCGCTGGCGACGTTCGTGTGGAGACGCACGGCGGTCAGCTTCTCCCACGGTACGCGCATTCTAGACTGAGGCCCCGTTCATGTCGGTGTAGCGCTGAATGTTAGCTGATAGACGCTGTTAATCTCACTGTTTGCCGAAGTAGTTTACTGTCAATATGCTCTGCTTAAGAAGCTTCCTTGCCCTGTTCTGCACTCAATCTGCTTAGCTGAGATGGCATGCCAAGGCCGATTAGTTGCTAAAATATCCTGCCATATATTTATTGTGACGTAGATTGCCATGGTCTAGTAGCCAATCTGTTAGGTGAAATAGCTCTACACCGTTTTATACTCGATCTTTGTTGCTGCGATGGCCTTCGATAGTTCGATGGCTGTGTGCTCGGCCTCATTGACTGCTGAAACAGCCTGCCATAATTTGGCACTCAAATCTGTTTGCTGAATTAGCTTTACATATATTTCGTTACTTAGATCTGCTCGTCCAAATATCTTGCCATAGCTTTAGACATCGACCTAGGTATTTTTTTCTGGACTTCATAAAAAAGCATATATGTTTTTCCTGTAATATCTAGTAGAAGAACTAATTTGTATGTCTAACAGATGGACAGGACTTGGATAACTTCTGCTCGAAGATTCTCCGCTGCATATGTCGAGGGGGTTGAAAACTTCATGAACTTTATCAGAGCTGAGTACGGTGGTCCGAAATCAGATGTGCTCTGCCCGTGTAGCAGTTGTATGAATTCAGTTACAAGACCCCAGTCAACTGTGCAAAATCATCTACACTTGTATGGGATGTCGGTCACATATACTAGGTGGGTTCATCATGGTGAAGCTGTGAACGTCAATGTTATTGACTACGTGGAAGCAGCAGATCACCATCTTGATCTGCCTGATGCTCAGGTGGAAGAGGAGGAGGAGGTGGTGGTGGCGGAGCCAGTGAGTTTGACCAACATTGAAACAATGCTACGAAATGCTCGTGCATTCCGTGAACTTTCACCTGCAGAAGAAAAACGGTGGGCCCGCATGTTGGAACAATGCAACGTTGCTGTCACCCCAGGAAATAAGCTGTCAGTATTCTCAGCTATGGTCACCTTTCTTCAGGTGAAGACATCTGAGCGGATGACCAACAAATCATTCGATGCGATGTTGGCTGCTTTCCGCAAATCTTTCCCAGATGCGTCTGAGCTGCCACACACCTACAGTAAAATGAAGAATTTCCTTCGTGCAGTTGGAATTGGATATGATATGATCCATGTTTGTAAGAATAATTGTGTTCTGTTCCGGAAGGATTATGCCAACTTAAGTGAATGCCCGAAATGCAAATCATCAAGATGGAAAGATGGCGATGCTGTGAAGAGGATTCCTCATAATGTTCTGAGACATTTTCCAATTACACCAAGATTGCAGAGGTTGTTTCATGATGCTGAAACAAGAGAGGATGTACTGTGGCATTCTAGGAACCAGGAGTACAGAGATCAGAATGTAATGAGCCATCCATCTCATGGTAGTGAGTGGAAAAGCTTCAATGATAAACACAAAGAGTTTGCTGCTGACCCGAGAAACATTAGACTTGGCTTAGCTTCAGATGGATTTAACCCATTTGGCCACCAGAGCGCCACATATAGCATGTGGCCAGTGCTTGTTATCCCTTACAACATGCCTCCAAATGTCTGCACCAAAGAATCAAACTACATGATGGCCTTGCTCATCCCAGGTCCAAAAAGTCCTGGAAAGGATTTTGATTTGTTCATGGAGCCTCTTGTGGAGGAACTTCAACAGCTATGGAAGGGTGTTCTCACTCGAGACCTATATAGCAGCCCACCAGCTGATTTCTTTCTGCGTGCTGTTATAATTTGGTGCATCCATGATTATCCGGCTTTGGGCACTATGTCAGGGCGAACGACACATGGTTACAATGCATGTGTTCGCTGTGACAGGAATCCGCTGTCATACGCAATACTTAGCAAGATCTGTTACATTGGACACCGCCGTTTCCTTGCCAAGGACAAGCCGCATCCTAGAAAATACCGAAGACATGTGTTCAATGCAAAGCATGAAAACCGTGATGCGCCAAAGAGGCTCACCGCCGATGAGTTGCAAGTGGAATTAGAGAAGGTCAGGCATATTACACCAGGAAACCATCCTGGTAATGGTAGCGGGAAAAGGAAGCGTGGCAGGGTAGAAGAGAGATTATTGTTTACCCGCAGGTCCACTTTGTGGGACTTGGAGTATTGGAAAGATTTGGATCTGCGGCATAATCTTGATGTGATGCACATCGAGAAAAATATATGTGACAGCATTATCGGCACACTTCTTAATATTGAAGGCAAGACGAAAGATACCTTAAAATCTAGGATTGATTTGACACACCTGGGTATCAGAAAGGATTTGCAGGTGCAAGATGAAGGTAAACCACGGGATATGGCACCAGCTGTGTACGTCTTGGACAAGGTAAAAAGAAAAGAATTCTGCGAGGTCCTGTCACGTGTGAGATTCCCACATGGATTTGCTTCCAACCCTGAAAGGAGAGTCAGTGCAGATGGAAACAAGGTACAAGGGTTGAAAACTCATGACTGCCACGTCCTACTTCAAAGGGTTTTACCTGTTATCCTTAGAGGATTGGGCCGCCCTGACTTATACAGAGCAGTTGCAGAGTTGGGACAATTCTTCAGGGAACTCTGCAGTAGGAATATCAGGATAGATGCTTTGGAGCGTCTTAGAGACAAGATACCAACTATCCTATGCGACCTTGAGAAGATATATCCTCCAGCCTTCTTTGATGTGATGGTGCATTTGGCTGTTCATCTACCTGATGAGGCACTACTTAGAGGTCCAGTACAGTATGGCTGGATGTACCCTATTGAAAGGCGGCTAGGCACTTTCAAGGGCTATGTTAGGAACAGAGCTAGACCCGAGGGTTCCATTGCAGAGGCCTACATTGCTACAGAAGCGTTGACATTCTGCTCAAAATACATTGAAACAGCTGATCAGCTTAGCAAAGAGGTGGGTGAAGACAATCCCGGGCTCAATGTTTTCGATTATTCTGTTCGAGTTACAGGGAAGAGTCGACAAGAGGACAAACCTAAAGATTTGGACAAAATGGTTTGGTATGTGTTGAATAACTGTCCTGAGATACTACCTTATATCAAGTAAGTGCAGTACTGCAGCTTATACATCGTAATCTACTAAACTTGCAGCACATTCTTATATATTTAGATGTTTGACGCGATCACTATGTTGTGCAGCATCTACAAAGAGGAGTTACTGCCGCAAAATCCAAGAAACATTGACAAACTGGTTATGGCAGGATTTGCGAAATGGTTCAAGAACCATGTAAGCTTTTGAAGTGCACTGTCAGTTTTTTTAATATATTGAGTACATAAGATGATCAGCTTGTCTATTTTCTAACCATAGGTTAAGAAGATGCGGGAGGATGGGCAGGCAGTTGATGATGCCCTTTACTCACTAGCAATGGGTCCTGATACTCGGGTAAGACATTATGAATCTTGCGTTGTTGGAGATGTGCGCTACAACACCCTTGCACGAGACGAAGGCAGGAAGACACAAAACAGTGCCATCATGAGCACGGATACGTATGACAAAGAGACAACTGAAATGTATGCTAACATAACAGACATTGTTCAGTTGCAGTATATCTCCAGTTTCGAGGATCATCGGTGTGTGGTTCTGTTGTGCTGTCGTTGGTATAACCTGTTTTCCAGGATCGCAAAACCCAGAGCTGATGATTATTTCAAATCCATCAATGTCAAGGCGGCGTACCAGACCAACGAGCCTTTTATTTTGGCAAATCAAGCAACACAGATATTTTTCTTGGAAGACACATTTGCACGTAGCGATGACTGGAGAGTATTGCAAAGGTTTGAGCAGAGGAATTCGTTTAATGAAGTTGCACAACAAGATGATGCTTACACTGCTCCTGATGTACAAGATAACACAGATGTTCCTAATATCTTTGAGAACCATCACGTCAATGACGCCGGCGAAAAGATTGCCTGTCGTGCTGTGGACATACAAGAGTTGATCAAGAAGAAGCCAACGTTCGAGGACGTTGAGGACGAAGAAGAAGATGACACCGTGGGGAATTACGATTCAGACTGATACACATGGCGAAGATGTTGACGCTGCTGCTGCGGATGATGATTACATTGCTTTTGTCGTATTTGCCTGTCAGAAGACGTTTTTTATCTACTATGTGAAATTGTGTTTGCTATGACAACTGAAACCTGATGAACATGTTGTTTAGTATTTTGCTGTGAGAACATCACTTGTTATGTATGCTGATTTGTGTTTGGTGATTGTATGACAACTAAAACATGATGACATTGTTGTTTAGTTGTACTCATATTTGGCTGTGAAACTTGAATTTGATGACATAGTTTGCTGTTGGACTGCAATTTGCTCGACGTCTTCGAATGAGAACAAAGCTGACCCGACAGGGCCTCTGCTATTTATTTATTTATATGAGCAAAAGGGGATACCCCCTGATTTCCGTTAATAGAAATCATTAGATGTTCACAACACTACGCCCAGCCTGCTACACAGGTTTCATTCATTACTAGTTTCAGCAAAGTGCTCATGTCGTAGCCACTGAATACATCACGAGTGCTACATACACTGCAAATAAAGAGACAATCATCCTACAGAGCACATCGATTTTGCCCATTATCTTCACAAGCTCTTTCATCTCCTCATTGCTGTCAAGGCCGTTCAGCAGCTGTTGCTTGGCCATGATCAGAGGAACTGCATCTTTAACCTTCTGCTCTGCATCTTCCTCTTCTGTCGTTCCTTCAGTTACTTGTCCAACACCCCAACCTGCTGGTATTGGGATTCCTCGGCTAACCAAATAATCAGCGTAGTTGCATTCCCCCACATCAGCAACTTCCCAGAAATACAAATCACACGAATCTTCCCTTTTCTGCACGAATCAAATTGGAAGATCATCAACCAAACTATTAAAAAAATCAGCAACTGAAAGCAGCAGAACAACACTTAAACATATTATTACCCCATGATTCGGGCATTTGTAGAAGACTCGGCCAGGGTTGCGGATTGTGGTTGAGACGCGACGGATGACTCTGCGTGATTTGCAGCAGTGGCACCACACCAACGGCAGCGGGTTGCGATGAGCAATCGGCTGCGGTGCGCGTGCCGGCGGGGGTGTGATGAGACCCACAGGCGATGGTACGGGTGGCGACTTGGCGCATATCTGGTTGTTGCCTGCTGAAGAGCAGGTGGACGAGCAGCCAGCGGACATGGTTGCTGCGGCCAGAGCTTCTGATGCTAGGCAGAGTAAGTAGAGAAGAGGAGAAGCGAACGTTGGATATGTCAGTTTCATTACTTGCAGAGTAGCATAGCACCATATATAGTCATAGTCTAGGTTTGGATTCGAACCAGCTACAGGAGCACGTCTTTCTTTTTTCTAAAACTCGGCAACGTCTCTTTACTGGTACACTAGCTTGTTCTGTACGCCTTCCCAAGTCTTTGATTTTCTTTCCCTTTTTTTGCGAGGAAGGAAGGAGGACAAAATTGAGAGTTCCTGGGACTCGAACCCAAGACCTCTCGGTTGAAAACCAAGGGTGCTAGTCACTTATGTGGCGAACGTTCCCTGTGAGGAGGACGGCAGACGAACGCATTTTCCTCGCAGTTTTCTTCCTATATATAAAAAAGTATGCTACTTGGTGTCCGCTTAGTCAACAAACGATTGTGCCAACCTTGACCGTTGGATTGACATTCAACGTCTGTCGCGTTTCTTCAGTCTCTTCTTCCTCGAGCCGCCAAAGCCAAACCAGCGCCGGCGGGACCGCCTGCTCCCGCCTCCCACGGCTGGCTGTGATCTTCCCCGGCTCCTGTTCGTTCCCGTCCGAGGCCTCACCATCGTCCTCCGCCTTGGTTCGCTCGCCGCGGCGCCGCCCTCCGGTGTTGTCAACATGGTCAACAACCGAGAGGAATAAGGAGATGACTGTACATGGTGAGGATGACAGTAGGGACCCAGCAGCGCGCGCAGTAATTTTGTTTTTTCGGGACGGAGAAGGGTATCAACTGGGTTGTGCGGGACCCGTGGCCCGTCTAGCCCAGGCTTTTATTTCATATGTTTAGCACATGACCAGCCCAGTTTGTTTTTTTCCTTTCTGAAAATGGCTAGCCAGCTATTTTGTTTTTTGCAGAATAACCAACGTAGGCCTACTTGCTTTTCTACGCCCTGCTGGGCCGGAAATCTTTCAAGACGAGGAGGGATGCATTTTGCCCAGAAAATGGGCTATAAGTAATAAGAAATGGGCTATAAGTAATAATAAATGGGCTGTAAAATGAAAAAATACAGCAAACAGGCAATTAGTTCCAAAATACTGTTTTCTTTCGGATTTTGATATTTTAAATTTCATTGTTTTTGTGCGGGTAAAATTTCATTGAATTTAAATTAAGGTATATTTAGATTTAAAATTAATTTGAATCTGGCTAGAAATTTCGGGCTGTATGCTGTTTGGGACAGATTTGGAGGCTGACTTGTGGGTCTACTAGGTTGACGTGTACTTTGGCTTTGTCAACTTAGTCCACAAACGATTCTAGCAGCAGTGACCGTTGGATGTTAATCCAACGGCCGTGCTGCTTCTTCAATATCTGATCTTCTTGCTCCAGCCGCCCAAACCAGCTCCGGTGGGACTGCCTGCTCCCGCCTCCCGTGGCCGGCTGTGCTGCCGCACAGGCCGCACCGCCCCACCCTACTTCATTGCTGGCCAGGCCATTCCTCTACTCACCCACACCTCCTGTTATTTTCCGGCGACGGCAGCCGGACCAGTAAACCCTCGTACTCCCCACCGCGTGGGCAACCATTGCCGAGTCTTCCCCGGCTCCGTGTCGTTCCCTTCCTAGGCCTCGCCGTCGTCCACCGCCATGGTGCTCTCGGCGCGGCCTGGTCAACGTGGTCAACGAACGACATCCATCGGCCGTGGACTGTACGCGCAAAATAATGATTCCTCCACCTGACAGCTGGGACCCACCGGAAGGGCCTCTGTATTTCGCGAAAAAAACGTTCCCCCCGCTGACATGTCGGACCCACCAGCTATATCTTCGCACGCAAGGAAGTGCCTCCTTATTACGCACAAAAAAATGAATACCCCCTGCTAGCTGGGACCCACCATAGTGGGAGGATGACTTGTGGGCCAACTAAGTTGACGGGGACGGAGGGCTTTGTCAACTTAGTCAATATGAACGATTCTAGCTCCAGTGACCGTACGATGTCCATCCAACGGCCGTAGTGCTTCTTCAACCTCTGGTCTTCTTGCTCCAGCCGCCCAAAGCAGCGCCGGTCGTGCCGCATGCTCCTGCCTCCCGTGGCCGGCTGTGCTGCCGCGGAGGCCTCACCGCCCCCTACTATTCCCACCGCTGGCCAGGCCCTGCGGCGACGGCAGCCTCACACCGCAGCCGAACCAGTGAACCCTCGTACTCCTCTCCGCGCGGGCTTCCACTGCCGCGTCTTCCCCGGCTCCGCGTCGTCCCCTTCCTAGGCCTCGCCGTCGTCCACCGCCGTGGTGCTCTCGGCGCGGCCTGGTCAACGTGGTCAAGGAACGACTTCCATCGGACGTGGACTGTACGTGGAGAGGCTGACAGCTGGGTCCACGGCCGCAGCAAGGAAGTGCCTCCTTATTACGCGGAAAATAATGATTCCTCCACCTGACAGCTGGGACCCACCGGACGGGCCACTGTATTTCGCGGAAAAAACGTTTCCCCCTGACTGCTGGGACCCACCAGCTTCATCTTCGCACGCAAGGAAGTGCGTCCGGGCAAAAAAAAACGATTCGCCCCCCTGACTGCTAGGACCCACCAGCTACACCTTCGCACGCAAGGAAGTGCGTCTGGGCAAAAAAACCGATTCGCCCCCCTGACTGCTGGGACCCACCGGCTACATCTTCGCACGCAAGGAAGTGCGTCCGGGCAAAAAAAACGATTCGCCCCCCTGACTGCTGGGACCCACCAGCTACATCTTCGCAGGCAAGGAAGTGCCTGACAGTCGGGACCCACCTGGTCGAAGCGTACGTAGCGTTGTTATTCTGGTCGCGAACGTGTACGTACATACTGGTCGATGTAGAGGCGCGCACGTGTCGTAGTAGAGGCGCGCACGTGTCGTAGTAGAGGCGCGCACGTAGCATGTACACGTACGTACATCGGCCAGGGTGCAAGAAAGAAAATACGGCCACGTATGTGTACATACGGGCGGGGTCTCGAACGCCTACTCGCGCATACGTACGGCCAGGGCTCGTGTACATGGCTGGGTCGGAACGGAGAAACAGCGTCGTCGTCGTGTTCATGGGGAGGCAACGGAATGCGTCGTGTTCATGGGGAGCAACGGAATGCGTCGTGTTCATGGGGAGCAACGGAATGCGTCGTGTTCATCGGGAGGCAACGGAACGCGTGGGAGCCAACCGGCTGGGTCGGAACGGAATGCGTGGTCGTGTTCATCGGGAGGGCTTGGACGGAACAGGCGATGGAAACGAGGCCTGGCGTACCGCAAAACGGAGGAAACGGACCTCCTACGTTCGGAACGGGGTCCTGTTGATCGGGAGGGGTGTGGCGTACCGCAAAACGGAGGAAACGGACCTCCTACGGTCGAAACGGGGGTCCTGTTGATCGGGAGGGGTGTGGCGTACCGCAAAACGGACGAAACTGACCTCCTACGGTCGAAACGGGGGTCCTGTTGATCGGGAGGGGTGTGGCGTACCGCAAAACGGACGAAACGGACCTCCTACGGTCGAAACGGGGGTCCTGTTCATCGGGAGGGTGTGGCGTACCGCAAAACGGGACTCCACGGGATACTGTTCATCTCCACCGTCGACCTCCTCCAGCCTCCACGGGCTACCGTCGACCTCCTCCAGCCTCCACGGGCTCCTGTTCATCCAGCCTCCACCGCTACTCCACCGGCTACTGTTCAACCACCCTCCACGGGCACCCCTCCCCGTCTACTGTTCATCCAGCCCACACCACGGGGTCCTGTTCAACCCTCCACACCACGGGGTCCTGTTCAACCACCCCTCCACGGGCACCCCTCCACCGTCTACTGTTCATCCAGCCCTCCACACCACGGGGTCCTGTTCATCCAGAGGCAACGCCACCGCTCACTGTTCATCCAACCCCCCCCCCCGCAACGCTCACTGTTCATCCAATCGATCGGCTTCAGTTAGCAGCAGTAGCGAAGGAATCGCTCGATCGGGTTCAGTTAACAGCCATCGATCGATCGCTCGGGTTCAGTAACGCGTAGCCTGCAGTGCAATCGCTCGGGTTCAGTTAGAGCCCAACGCCTCGCTCGGGTTCAGTTAGAGCCAACGCCTCGCACACACGCGCGTACGTGTACGAGAGAAACGCGCATCGCTCGGCCCCCGACCTCCCACCGTAATCGGGAACTCCCCGAAATTTTCCTCCCCCTCGCTTCTACCACGGTTTTTTCCGTCATGGACGGCCCAAAGAATGTCATGCAGCTGCGTCTCCGGTCCGCGTAGCACGAAAAGCCCATTTTCTGTCATGATTTTTTGTCATAGAAGTAGGAGCCCACCACATCTATGATGATACCGGGTTTTGTCACAATTATCGTCATAGAAGTGTCATATGTATGACAGAAAAAAAAATTCGTTCGGCCCAAAATGTCACGGATGTGTCTTTTTTTTGTAGTGAACTCAACCAACCGAACGAAATTCATGCAAACACGGCAATTTTTCATATAAACAATGACGGATATCATATAAAATACCGGATTTTCATACAAACATGACGGATTTCATTACATTCAAATGAACTATGCGGTGCTAGTTCTGGACAGCACAGGTATATAATACCTGGCCTAAATGGTCGCCCGCCGATCCATTTGTGTTCCTCATGTCCGGCAGCACGATCACCGGACTGCCGGGAGCCCCGGAGGTATATGCTTCAGCGCAAAGGACGGCTCGCTTCCCCACTGCCCAACTGATATCGTTAGCCGATGCCCAAGATGATGGTGGAAGGGGGCTTCTCCGCTTTCGTGGAGCCCTTGCGGGGTCGACGAAGGTCCTCGCAACAAAAGGATCCAGCAAGACACCTGCTATGTACGCCGGCGTCGCCTCCGTGGTGGCCTTCATGGGACCCAAGCGGCGGCGGCCTCCCGTGTTCTACTTCTCCTCGTAGATGGCGGCGGACGCGGAAGCGCTGGCCACCGACTCATCGCTCTCCGCGCACCCGGCTTCTGTCGCTGCTTGCATGGCACAGGTGCCGGCGTGGGAGTCTCGGCCACAGAAATGGGAGACGCGGTCGCAGACACGGGAGGCGCGGTACGAGGCGGTGGCGTGAACGGCAGCGACAACGCCCGTGCGCTGCTCCTCATCGAGCTGGCCTGGAGCGGTGAGTTGCTGAACCACGCGCCGGCTTGGGGCGGCAACTAGCTCCGTCGGGCGAGGGGAGGGAGGTGGATCAATGAGCTGCATCATTCGTGTCCGACAGGCTTGGCGGGCCACCCATCCGGCTTGGATGCGGGAAAACTACTCTCCGTAAGCCATTGTAAGAGTGGACAAAATGGTGAAGGAGGAGATAGGGGAGCAGCGGAGGTGTGCGATTCTTGGCCAGCGTTTGGCCTCGTTTAAATAGGAGATTAAATAGACAGCGGACGGGAGGAGCTCGGCCGGCGTTGTGTTTAATGCCGGCCCGGTCATGAACGGACGTGTGTCTAGAGTGGGTTTCTCAGCTTCCACACGGGCGGGTTTCATGGAGGCGTTTGAATGCGGCAAGGAGGCGTGTTCAGCCGGGCGTGCAGCGAGTGGCGCCCTCGACTCTGACGTATGACAGCGCGCCGTTCTTCCACTGACGTGTGGGATCTTTGGGTACATGGCCTACATGTCAGTGACCCAACGCAGGCAGTGCACGGCAGAGGAACTTTTGGTGGGCCAGGGCGGTCAGAAGCGGGCATTTCATAAACCGATGATTGTTCATTGAGTGCGACATCATCTATTTCATGTAGATAAGCCTACTATATAATGTAAGAGAATTTTAAAAATTTCATATATACATTGATAGCCCGTTCGATACGTTGTGATTCATAAAGACCGCTGCAAACATCAATGTTCTGCTTATCACAGATAAGATTGATTAATACCCGTAACAATCCATGTCCTTAACAAAGGGTGCATGCACGTATAGGTTGAGCGTGTGTCTTGCGTCATGTACTCTGTGCATGCAGGCGTGCGAGTGTTGCGTGCGTGCATGTGTACGTTTCAGTGTTGCATGCATGTGTGCGTACGTGCGTGTGTTCATGAGTGCATGTGTACGTGTCAGTGTTGCACGCCTGCATGCGTGCGTGTGTTCGTTATGTGTACGTGTCTGTGTTGCACGCCTGCATGCGTGCGTGTGTGAGTGTGAGTGTTGCGTGCGTGCATGGGTACATGCGGGGTGAGGCTACACGTCAGTCGACTGACTTTTTCATCTCTGGTCAGTAGATTTTCCAACCTTTGGATACGAAATCAAGGGCCCGCAGTTTATCTTCAATCTCCACCCCATCGAGCCGCCAGCCACCACCGGCCGAACCGCGGGCCCCCGCCGCCCACGGCTGGCCCTCGCCACCACGCCGCCGTGCCCGCCCCGAAACCACTCCCCACCACCGGTCCACCGCCGTCCTGGCCATCCCTCTAGGCCCCCCCGCGCCTAGCTTTTTCTCCGGCGATCCCAACGCCACCGCCCAATCACCGCGCCCCCACTACCGGCGACTACCAAGCAGAGGTCTCACGACTTCGAATCCCCATCGACCAATAACTTATTACCATTTATGTCCTTCATATACGCGTTGACGGGTGGGCCCTATGGTAATGTGGGCTGCTGAATGTGGACCGTTTAACTGGTCAATTGATCGTGTCATCAACAAACTACGGAGCTGTATGGTGAGCCAGTGACCGTATGATCACCCTAAAATGTATTTTATTAACATAGTACAGACTCAAACTACCATTTTTTCTTTCATATACGCGCTGACAGGTGGGCCCCACGGTTACGCGCCCCGATGGTGCAACACTAGTTGCGCCACATGGAACGTTTGACTGGTCAATATATTTGACTGTGTCATCAATAAAATATGGAGTTGTACGGGTGAGCCAGTGACCGTATAATCACGACATGTATTTTTTTAACACGGTACAGACGCAAGGGCTCATATATATGCGCAAGCACTCACCGCTATAAGCGCACACACGCGGACCCTACCCCTATGAGCACTTTCGAGAGAGTGAGCCAGCATATGATCTTGAGATTTTATGAAGTCACCATAGGTGCCTCGTAGTCGAGTGTAACGTCCCCTCCCATTGAACGCACATCGCCTGAAAATACTGAAATTAACCCAGGATAAATGCGAGCACCAGGACTTTAACCCTGGTGGGCTCGAGAAACCACTGTCCTCCTAACCATCCAACCACAGGTTGGTTAGCACCACAAAATGTATGTGGTGCCCGTGATGAGCTTATTCTGAAGTCCAGTGACCATATTGTGCTTTCGCTTCAAATATTATGACCGTAAGTGTCGTCAACAAAATACGGAGCACTCATCAAATACAATGTCCGTCAGTGTCACCAACAAAAAATGGAGACTTATCGTGAGCTAGATACCGTATGATCACCACGAGAATGTATACGGTGACCGTAATGAGCATATTCTGAAGTCCAGTGACCGTATAGTGCTTTCGCTTGAAATACAGTGACCGTCACACGTGAATGTGTCATGGGCATGCATACTTTTAGAGGGCCGAGAGATAGTTTGTGTGCGTACGTGAAAGTGGTGTAGAAAGAGGGGGTGTCCGGTGGAGACAAGGAGAGATATGCTCTTCGTTTCTCTTTCCCGTGATTAATATTTTAGGAGAAAATATAAACATTCACAATGCAGAACAAATATTTTTGGATGCACCATGCAATTAACTTTCATGTATAACATTGTACTATTGTATATGCTTATTTTCTTAGTGGCCGATTGCGTGTGTGGTCTGGTGGGCACATCATTTCTAGTTGGGGTGGGCACATCATTTCTAGTTGTGGTGGGTCAACATGAGGACTCATGGGTCGGTTCCATCCTGCGCCACATAGGTTGGACCAAGATGCATTATACGAAGACCCATGTGGAGGACTCGGCGTACAACACGAAGCTATGAGAGTCGTGGAGGACTCTACCCCACTGGTGATAAGCCGACTGTATATGATTTGTAACCCTAGGCCCCGAGTATGTTATAGAAGCCTGGGGGCTAGTTCGTCGATAGTATACACACACGCACAATGCCTGGTATTCACGTGTACTTTGTACACACCCCTATCACTAATATACAGTACCAAGAGTTGGCTTTTTCCTCAACCGCAAGGGTCCGAACTAGGGTAAAACTTTGCCTCGTATTACCATCCAGCCTAACAGTCAGGGATATCCTACCGAATGATATGATGGAATCATATCTGCCAACTACTAAGAGAGAGGTGTGTTTGTGGGGGTGGGGGGGTGGGGGCAATGTGTGTGAGAAAGGCCTAAAGATAATGTGCGTGCGGGAGACAAGTAGGCATATATATGTGCGTATAGAGGGCTAGTAGAGACCGTGCGCGTGTATATATGCATGTGAGAGAAATAGTGTTTTCCAACTGAGATTAGTGAAAAGAGTGGTACATAGTAGTCAGAAAAAGAGAGAGAGATATAGAGAGAGCGTGTGCGTGAAACACCCCGGGAGAGATTGTGAGCATGTGTGAAAGAGAAATGCCGATGCATATAAAGTGTGTAGAAGGCAAGATTGGCGTTCGGATATGAAGATTCCTTCCTCTGTAAACCGACTCGGTACAACCCTAGGCCCCTCCGGTGTCTATATAAACCAGAGGGTTTAGTCCGTAGAGGCAATCATAATCATACAAGCTAGACATCTAGGGTTTAGCCATTACGATCTCGTGGTAGATCAACTCTTGCAATCCTCATATTCATCAACATCAATCAAGCAGGAAGTAGGGTATTACCTCCATCGAGAGGGCCCGAACCTGGGTAAAAATTGTGTCCCCCGTCTCCTGTTACCATCGACCTTAGACGCACAGTTCGGGACCCCCTACTCGAGATCTGCCGGTTTTGACACCGACATTGGTGCTTTCATTGAGAGTTCCAATGTGTCGTCATCAGAAGGCTCGATGGCTCCGTCAATCATCTACAATGATGCTGCCCTGGGGGAGGTTTTTCTCCCCGACTAGATCTTCCTATTCGGCGGCTTCACACTACGGGCCAACTCGTTTGGCCATCTAGAGTAGATCGACAGCTACGCCCCAGGTCACTAGATTAGTTTTGGAAATCTGGATTATGTCGCTGACATCCGAGGAGACTTGATCTTCCAAGGGTTCACGACCCCAACATGTGCTCTGGCTTTAGATCCGGAGCGTATCGCCAGGTCCGAAGACGGGATTCTTGAGCCCGCCGGACTATCTGCGGCCACTAAACCCAGTACGGGAGAGCCGGAGGAAGTAGTGTTGCTGGCAACCATCATGCAGCGGGACTCTTCTCCGGACACTGGCTCCGAACCCTCGAAGTCAGCATCGTGTGAGCTCGGCCAAGGAGTCTCCTTCCCGCCGTACTCCACGGACTCTCTTCTCCCCGGCCAAACCTCACCTTTAAGCGAGGCTCTGGACTTGATGCAATCCCTCGTCATTATAGAGGAGCAACGTCCGAACTACGCCCAGCCCGGACTAGGGGCTGAGAGCGGGGAATTTTATGTCCCACCCACCACCCACTTCATAGCCACTGTCGAGGACTTAACTGACATGCTCGATTACGGCTCCGAAGACATCGACGGTATGGACGACGATGCCGGAGAAGAGCAGGCCCAAAACCCGCCATTCACCGGACGCTGGACGGCCACCTCTTCGTATGACGTGTACATGGTGGATACACCCAAAGAGGGTAACAACGATAAGGAGAAAAATCCAGTCGAGGATAAACCTCCTGAGATACAACCAAAGCACCGATGTCAGCGCCGCCGCTCTAAATCACGAAGTGGAAAAGACAGCAATACCGGCATGAAGGACACCAATACTCCGGACGACGCCGAAGACCGAGAAGACCCCGTCGAGCCAACCTCCGAACAGGACGATCGGGAAGATGGGCAAGTTAGCCCTGATGAACAGGCCGTAAACGAAGACTCAGAGGACACTAATTATCTTCCACTCTCCGAGGATGAGGTGAGCCTCGGTGACGAAGACTTTATCGTGCCTGAGGAACCCCTCGAGCAGGAGCGCTTTAAGCGCCGGCTCATAGCAACTGCAAGGAGCCTGAAAAAGAAGCAGCAGCAGCTTCAAGCTGATCAAGATCTACTCAACGACAGGTGGACTAACGTCCTGGCAGCCAAGGAATACGGCCTCGAGCGCCCAACCAAAAGTTACCCGAAGCGTAAACTGCTACCTCAATTCGACGACGAGGCACTTGAGCCCGTACCATCAGCGCGTAACACGGTTGACCGACCACCACGAGGCCAGGACAAAACGGCAACTCACGCCGAACACCAGCCCATACTACCTCGCCGTAAAGGTAGAGACACAACAGCTCGGGGATATACATATGACCCACGGCAGGACCTGGAAAATAGAGCAGGTCAAACCGGATCGATCTACGGATCGCGGGGACGTGCCCCGGCACGCGATGGTATGTCTCCGTCATATATATAATTTTTGATTCTTCCATGCCAATATTCTACAACGTTTACATATTTTTGGCAACTTTTTATATTATTTTTGGGACTAACATATTGATCCAGTGCCCAGTGCCAGTTCCTGTTTGTTGCATGTTTTTTGTTTCGCAGCAAATCCATATCAAACGGAGTCCAAATGGGATAAAAACTGACGGATATTTTTTTTGGAATATTTATGAATTTTGGGAAGTGGAATCAACACGAGACGATGCCCGAGGGGGCCACGAGACAGGGGGGCGCGCCCCTGACCCTCGTGGACACCACGTAAGGCGGTTGGAGCCCTTCTTACGCCGCAACAAAGCTAATATCCGGATAAAAATCATGTTCAAATTTCAATCCAATCGGAGTTACGGATCTCCGGGAACATAAGAAACGGTGAAAGGCCAGATCTGAGAGCGCAGAAACAGAGAGAGACAGATGCAATCTCGGAGGAGCTCTCGCCCCTCCCACGCCATGGAGACCAAGGACCAGAGGGGAAACCCTTCTCCCATCTAGGGAGAAGGTCAAGGAAGAAGAAGAAGAAGGGGGGCTCTCTCCCCCTCGCTTCCGGTGGCGCCGGAACGCCGCCGGGGCATCATCGTCACCGCAATCTACACCAACACCTCCGTCATCTTCACCAACATCTTCATCACCTTCCCCCATCTATCTACAGCGGTCCACTCTCCTGCAACCCACTGTACCCTCTACTTGAACATGGTGCTTTATGCTTCATATTATTATCCAATGATGTGTTGCCATCCTATGATGTCTGAGTAGATTTTCGTTGTCCTATCGGTAATTGGTGAATTGCTATGATTGGTTTAATTTGCTTGTGGTTATGTTGCTGTCCTTTGGTGCCCATCATATGAGCGCGCGCGTGGATCACACCATAGGGTTAGTTGTATGTTGATAGGACTATGTATTGGAGGGCAAGAGTGACAGAAGCTTCAACCTAGCATAGAAATTGATGCATACGGGATTGAAGGGGGACCAATATATCTTAATGCTATGGTTGGGTTTTACCTTAATGAACGTTAGTAGTTGCGGATGCTTGCTAATAGTTCCAATCATAAGTGCATAGAATTCCAAGTCAGGGATGACATGCTAGTTGTGGCCTCTCCCACATAAAACTTTATATCGGTCTAGTAAAGTAGTCAATTGCTTAGGTACAATTCACAACTCCTACCACCACTTTTCCACACTCGCTATACTAAATTTATTGCTTCTTTATCTAAACAGCCCCTAGTTTTTATTTACGTGCTCTTTATTATCTTGCAAACCTATCCAACAACACCTACAAAGTACTTCTAGTTTCATACTTGTTTTGGGTAAAGAGAACGTTAAGCGTGCGTATAGTTGTATCGGTGGTCGATAGAACTTGAGGGAATATGTGTTCTACCTTTAGCTCCTCGTTGGGTTTGACACTCTTACTTATCGAAACAGGCTACAATTGATCCCCTATACTTGTGGGTTATCAAGACCTTTTTCTGGCGCCGTTGCCGGGGAGTTATAGCGTTGGGTGAATATTCTCGTGTGTGCTTGTTTGCTTTATCACTAAGTAGATTTTATTTGTTGTTCTAAGTTGTTCTCTATCTTTAGTTATGGATATGGAACACGAAATACCAAAAAAAATACGTGTAGTTGCTGCTCATGGAGATGGGGAACCTCCTAAAACCCTCGATGTTGGTTATGTGAAAAACATTATGCACTACTTTAATAATCCTGAGAAAACCCCATTCAATTATGTAATGGGAGACACGTTGGATCAACCTGAATACTTTAGGGATTATCGCTTGACTCAAAAAGGGAAACTACTATGGGATCAAATTCATATGTTGCATTGGTATGCTCGGGAACTATGCTTGAGATATGATTATACTTGTTGCTCTAGGATGAAGGCTCCACACCTTCCCTTTTCATGCAAATTTAATGATGATAAAACATTGGCTTATTATGCTAATGGTATATATGATTACTATCATGTGGAACAAATAGAAGAATTTGTTGCTTTTATGGGTGCTTATGAAATTGAATCTTTGTTTAAAGTGTGTGAAAATCATTATGATGCTGTTTACAGATCTGAAAATTTTGCTATACTTAAATATTGTTATGAGAATTATGAATACAATTCCGATATTGATGCATTTATTGAGAAAGTCTCCGCTTTCCAAGAAGAGACTAATATTTTGCAGGAAACTATGGAAGAAGAAATTACTGAAACTGTAAGCTCATTAGATGAAAAAGATGAGGAGGAGAGCGAAGAACAAAAGGAGAAGAGCGGATTGATCACCCGTGCCCACCTTCTAATGAGAGTAACTCTTCAACTCATACATTGTTTAATTTTCCTTCGTGCTTACCGAAGGATGATTGCTATGATAGTTGTTATGATCCCTTTGATTCTTTTGAAATATCCCTTTTTGATGATGCTTGCTATGCTTGTGGCCAAGATGCCAATATGAATTATGCTTATGGAGATGAACTTGCTATAGTTCCTTATGTTAAACATGAAATTGTTGCTATTGCACCCACGCATGATAATCCTATTATCTTTTTGAATTATCCCGACTACACTATATCGGAGAAGTTTGCCCTTATTAAGGATTATATTGATGGGTTGTGTTTTACTACCACACATGATGATTTTGATAGATATAATATGCATGTTCTTGCTGCTCCTACTTGCAATTATTATGAGAGAAGAACTACATCCCCGCCTCTCCATGTTTCCAACAAGATAAAATTGCAAGAAACTGTTTATACTATGCATTGGCCTTTACTATGTGTGCATGAATTGTTCTTTTATGACATGCCTATGCATAGGAAGAGAGTTAGACTTTGTTGTTGCATGATATATGTTACTTTGTTCTCACTACTAAATCACAAATCATTGTTAAGTAAAATTGGCTTTGATATACCTTGGGATCCGGGTGGATCCATTACTTGAGCACTATATGCCTAGCTTAATGGCTTTAAAGAAAGCGCTGCCAGGGAGACAACCCGGAAGTTTTAGAGAGTCATTTATTTCTATTGAGTGCTTTTATAAAGTTTAAAAAACAAAAAAAATAAAGAGGGGAACCCAAAACTTTTCAAAAAGGGTGAAAGTGAGAGAGACAAGCATTGTTGAAGTGGGAGAGCTCCTTGAACTTTGTTCATGCTCACGGAAACTTTGTGAATCTTAATTACAGAAAATTTTCAATAAAAATAATCATCCCCTTGTACAATTCCATTGTATTATAAAAATAATGTGCCAAGGTTTGCCTTTAGGATGTTTACATTGCTTGTTGGTTTGTGCGGTGCAAGACAGAAACTTTGGCTGTAGTGCACAATTTTTCATTTTTTACTGGAATGTCAAACGGATCTAAAACATTTTGCACTGTCTTTCTATACAAATTTTTTACTTTTCCTAAATTGTTCAGAATTTTTGGAGTACCAGAGGTATGGCTAATGTTCAGATTACTACAGATTGTCCTGTTTAAGACAGATTCTGTTTTTGATGCATTGTTTGCTTGTTTTGATGAAACTATCGATTTCTATCAGTGGATTAAGCCATGGAAAAGTAATATTACAGTAGCTACAGTGCAAAAACAAAATATGAATTGGTTTGCAACAGTACCTAGAGTAGTGATTTGCTTTATTATACTAACGGATCTTACCGAACTTTCTGTTCAGTTTTGTGTGGATGAAGTGTTCGAAGATCGAAAAGGTCTCGATGTAAGGAGAAGGAGGAGAGGCAAGAGCTCAAGCTTGGGGATGCCCAAGGCACCCCAAGTAAATATTCAAGGAGACTCAAGCGTCTAAGCTTGGGGATGCCCCAGAAGGCATCCCATCTTTCTTCAACAAGTATCGGTATGTTTTCGGATTCGTTTCGTTCATGCGATATGTGCAAATCTTGGAGCATCTTTTGCATTTAGTTCTTTTCTTTTATGCACCATTCTGGTATGACATAGTCCATGGTTGATTTATAGAATGCTCATTGCACTTTACTTATATCTTTTGAGTATGGCTTTATAGAATGCTTCATGTGCTTCACTTATATCATTTGAAGTTTGGATTGCCTGTTTCTCTTCACATAGAAAACCGCCATATGTAGAATGCTCTTTTGCTTCACTTATATTTGTTAGAGCGTGGGCATATCTTTTGTAGAAAGAATTAAACTCTCTTTCTTCACTTATATCTATTTAGAGAGATGACAGGAATTGGTCATTCACATGGTTAGCCATAAAATCATACATAAAACTTGTAGATCACTGAATATGATATGTTTGATTCCTTGCAATAGTTTTGCAATATAAAGGTGGTGATATTGGAGTCATGCTAGTGCGTAATTGTGGATTAGTAGAAATACTTGTGTTGAGGCTTGTGATTCCCGTAGCATGCACGTATGGTGAACCGTTATGTAACGAAGTAGGACCATGAGATATTTTTTGATTGCCATCCTTTGTGTGGAGGTCGGGGGCGCGCAATGGTTAACTCCTACCAACCTCCCCCCTAGGAGTATGCGTGTAGTACTTTGTTTCGATGGCTAATAAATTTTTGCAATAAGTATGTGAGTTCTTTATGACTAATGTTGAGTCCATGGATTATACGCACTCTCACCCTTCCATCATTGCTAGCCTCTTCGGTACCGTACATTGCCCTTTCTCACCTCGAGAGTTGGTGCAAACTTCGCCGGTGCATCCAAACCCCGTGATATGATACGCTCTATCACACATAATCCTCCTTATATCTTCCTCAAAACAGCCACCATACCTACCTATTATGGCATTTCCATAGCCATTCCGAGATATATTGCCATGCAACTTCCATCATCATCATATACATGACTTGAGCGTTCATTGTCATATTGCTTTGCATGATTGTAAGATAGCTAGCATGATATTCTCATGGCATGTCCATTTTTTGATGTCATTCCTACACTAGATGATTGCACATCCCGGTACACCGCCGGAGGCATTCATATAGAGTCATATCTTTGTTCTAGTATCGAGTTGTAAGTAAATATAAGTGTGATGATCATCATTCTTAGAGCATTGTCCCGAAAAAAAAAGAGGCCAAAGAAGCCTAAATAAAAAAAGGGGGCCAAAGAAGCCCGCCAAACAAAAGAAAAAAAAGAATAAAAGGGACAATGTTACTATACTTTTTCCAAACTTGTGCTTCAGAGTAGCACCATGTTCTTCATATAGAGAGTCTCTTAAGTTATCACTTTCATATACTAGTGGGAATTTTCATTATAGAACTTGGCTTGTATATTCCGATGATGGGCTTCCTCAAATGCCCGAGGTCTTCATGAGTGTCGGTGTACAAAAAGAGGGGCGCACTTTTGTACCCCTTTACCTGTGCACAGGTAGTCGGAGCCGCACCCACGGTCACACCAAGCAGAACAGGGGAGGTGAGCCAGGGTAAGACCGAAGCCCAAGATAATCAGAGCAACGCCAAGGCCAAGACCACAAAGAGCAGAGGGACGAAGCAGGTTCCCCCAGCAAGACCCTTGCCGGGGCAGCTCGCCCCACACCAACAGAGCGAGCCACCCTTGAGCCCACGGTCTCCAACATCAAGTTGGGCCAGGGCTCGGGAGGCACCTCCATGGTGGCATGCAGATCTTTGTGAAGACAAGGAACACTGAAGATCATATGAGGATTAGAAGACGACGATCCTCGGCAAGATCCTTGCCGAGGAAAGGCCACCAGACCCCCGGCAAGGTCCTTGCCAGGGACGACAGCGCACCATGGCAAGACCCTTGCCGGGCCACCCGGCAAGGCCCTCAACAAGGACGCCAGCAGGGCCACCGCCAGGCCCACGCCAACCAAGCTTCCACCGCCGTTCACATGCAGCTGTCAGCCCAACCAGCTGGGCGGGCACCTGCGTGGCAACATGCAGCTCCCAGGCCAACTCATCGAGCGCCTGAGTGGCGGCATGCAGATCTTTGTGAAGGCTCCGCCACCGCGCCACCTCAGCTGCCTGCCTACCTACATGGCGCCGCACGCATCGCTGGCCTGGGCGTGTGTCGAAGTGAGGAGGAGCGGCGGCGGACGGGACGGGCCTCGCCCCCGTCCCCAATAAAGCAAGGCGACACCTAAGCTACGCAATAAATGCATCTTGTCCTGTAATACGAGCGATAAGCTCAGGGCACTATACGCCTTTCCACCTCCTGTGTGCCACTGTGGCAGCCCCTTTCGACTATAAAAGGAGGCCCATGGCATACTGGAGAAGGATTCGGCTCTTTCGAACCACGCACTGACCACAGCTAGTTCGAGAGCTCAAGAACTCTCTGAAATACACCCACCGAAGCAGAACTAGGGTTTTACGCATCCTCGCGGCCCGAACCTGGGTAAACGATCCTTGTGCTGTCTACTAGCCCTGCTCTTCTTGCAACCCCACGCCCCGGCAACCGTAGTAGGGATTCATGTGATCCCATAGGTGTCGTTCCACACCGACATCTTTGGCGCCCCAGGTAGGGGGGCGCAATTGTGAGAATCTGGTCTAGTAGTTAGCCTAGCAGTTCCTCGTCGCCATAGCTCCCGAGGAGGAGACGGCCAGGAGAAAAGAGCACCGCCTGCGAACGTGAAGGACGCCAGTGCGGCAACAGAGAAGTTAAGTCATTCAGAGCCTTGAGTTATTTCCTTTTACACTTAAGGTTATCGTCCTCGGAGATCTTGCCTATGTATGGGAAACCTGCACGCAAAGGGGCCCTCCCGCAATTGGCAATGCCCTTGTTCTGTTTCGAGTCCGCTCAACAGCTCAAAGCGGCCGCGTCGAGAGTGGCGGGGTAGCCTTCCGCACCTGGCAACGCTCCTGACTCTGACTCGAATCAAACTCGACAGTTCGGGCAGCCGCGCTAAGGGCGGTAAGGTGGTTCGCCCGGCAGCAAGCACACCCGGCAGGCCAATGGGGATCCGTCCCCAAGACGCCGCCTTGGGGTTACGTGCCGGTGAGCCTACCTAGTAACGTAGGGTGGACATACAAGGAAAAATCGAACAGGGAAATAACATGCATGATACTAAAAGTGCTGCAGAGTTATGTTACATCAAATTGTTGCTGCGGTTCTAACTAGAGATAGCGAATGTCTTGGTTGTGAACCTGCAGCGGCGATAAAGCATGGGATGCCTAATCCCGGCGCTGGCCCTCCACCCTCTGAATTCCGCCGACTCGGCTGATGATGGGCTTGATGCGCTCCCTGAGCGGCGCGAGGTCAGTACCCTCCGGCAAGCTCTCCAGCGTGGCGTCGAAGTCGAGGTCGGGGTACCAGTGCGCCACCTTGGTGAGGACCTTGGTCATGGCACCCTGGCAAAACCTCTGGGACTCGTCGGCCAGTGAGGCCGCCCAGTTGGCATGGAGCCGCTCTGGAGCGCCGACGACCTTCTCAAAGAACATGGTCAGGCTGCAATTGGCGCTCACGCTCCACTCCGGGACATACCTCACGTCCGGCATCCCCATGATGGCCAGCTGCACGGCGGCTTGGTTGGCGACGATGGCGAGGCGATCGAGCCAACGGTTTTCGCCCTCCACGTGATCCGCGAAGTTGAGGCCCTCGTTCTTCCGCAACTGCTTCTCGGCCTCCAGCTCCTTGGCCAGGGTCCCCTCTCGTGTTTTGGCCTCCGACAACACCTTCTCGAGACGCTCCAGCTTTAGCTTGAGGTCTCTGATGGAGTTGCTGGCCTCGGAGAGCTCCCCAGCCTTGCTGACGACCGCGCCCTGCGCCTCTGTCAGGGCACTGTTAAGCGTGTCCTTCTCCTGGGACAGCTTCAGGGCCTGCTCCTTCAGCCCGTCGCGCTCCGCCTCCAACTCCTCCACCTTGCTGGCGTGAACCTGGGCCTGGGCATTGAGTGCCTCTTTGTGCCTCTGCTCCAGCTCACTGGTCCGCTGCAAGACAAGCTTCTCCACCTCTGCATCCTTGCCGCGAAGCATGGCGGCAAGCTTCTCCTCGCGTGCAGCGAGGTCCTCCTCCTGGGAGTTCAGCGCGGCCTCGTGCTAGGTCCGGGCGGCTTCGGCGGTGATAACCCACAAGTATAGGGGATCGCAACAGTTTTCGAGGGTAGAGTATTCAACCCAAATTTATTGATTCGACACAAGGGGAGCCAAAGAATATTCTCAAGTATTAGCAGTTGAGTTGTCAATTCAACCACACCTGGATAACTTAGTATCTGCAGCAAAGTATTTAGTAGCAAAGTAATATGGAAGTAACGGTAACAGTAGCAAAAGTAATATTTTTGGGTTTTGTACTGATTGTAACAGTAGCAACGGAAAAGTAAATAAGCAAAGAACAATATGTGAAAAGCTCGTAGGCATTGGATCGGTGATGGAGAATTATGCTGGATGTGGTTCATCATGTAACAATCGTAACATAGGGTGACACAGAACTAGCTCCAATTCATCAATGTAATGTAGGCATGTATTCCGAATATAGTCATACGTGCTGATGGAAAAGAACTTGCATGACATTTTTTGTCCTACCCTCCCGTGGCAGCGGGGTCCTAGCAGAAACTAAGGGATATTAAGGCCTCCTTTTAATAGAGTACCGGAACAAAGCATTAGCACATAGTGAATACATGAACTCCTCAAACTATGGTCATCACCGGGAGTGGTCCCGATTATTGTCACTTCGGGGTTGCCGGATCATAACACATAGTAGGTGACTATAGACTTGCAAGATAGGATCAAGAACTCGCATATATTCATGAAAACATAATAGGTTCAGATCTGAAATCATGGCACTCGGGCCCTAGTGACAAGCATTAAGCATAGCAAAGTCATAGCAACATCAATCTCAGAACATAGTGGATACTAGGGATCAAACCCTAACAAAACTAACTCGATTACATGATAGATCTCATCCAACCCATCACCGTCCAGCAAGCCTACGATGGAATTACTCACGCACGGCAGTGAGCATCATGAAATTGGTGATGGAGGATGGTTGATGATGACGACGGCGACGAATCCCCCTCTCCGGAGCCCCGAACGGACTCCAGATCAGCCCTCCCGAGAGGTTTTAGGGCTTGGCGGTGGCTCCGTATCGTAAAACATGATGAATCCTTCTCTCTGGGTTTTTCCTCCCCGAAAGTGAATATATGGAGTTGGAGTTGAGGTCGGTGGAGCGTCAGGGGGCCCACGAGGTAGGGGGCGTGCCCAGGGGGGCAGGCGCGCCCCCCACCCTCGTGGACAGGGTGTGGGCCCCCTGACGTGGATTCTTCTTCCAGTATTTTTAATATTTTCCAAAAAGATGTTCCGTGGAGTTTCAGGTCATTCCGAGAACTTTTGTTTCTGCACATAATTAACACCATGGATAGTCTGCTGAAAACAGCGTCAGTCCGGGTTAGTTCCATTCAAATCATGCAAGTTAGAGTCCAAAACAAGGGCAAAAGTGTTTGGAAAAGTAGATACAACGGAGACGTATCAACTCCCCCAAGCTTAAACCTTTGCTTGTCCTCAAGCAATTCAGTTGATAAACTGAAAGTGATAAAGAAAAACTTTTACAAACTCTGTTTGCTCTTGTTGTTGTAAATATGTAAAGCCAGCATTCAAGTTTTCAGCAAAGATTATGACTAACCATATTCACAATAACTCTTAGGTCTCATGTTTACCCATATCAATGACATAATCAACTAGCGAGCCATAATAATAAATCTCGGATGACAACACTTTCTCAAAACAATCATGATATGATATAACAAGATGGTATCTCACTAGCCCTTTCTGAGACCGCAAAACATAAATGCAGAGCACCTTTAAAGATCAAGGACTGACTAGACATTGTATGTCATGGTAAAAGAGATCCAGTCATAGTCATACCCAATATAAGTTAATAGTAATGGATGCAAATGACAGCAACGCTCTCCAGCTGGTGCTTTTTAATAAGACGGTGATGACTCAACATAAAAGTAAATAGATAGGCCCTTCGCAGAGGGAAGCAGGGATTTGTAGAGGTGCCAGAGCTCGATTTTAAAATAGAGATAAATAATATTTTGAGCGGCATACTTTCATTGTCAACATAACAACCAAGAGATGGCGATATCTTCCATGCTACACACATTATAGGCGGTTCCCAAATAGAATGGTAAAGTTTATACTCCCCCTCCACCAACAAGCATCAATCCATGGCTTGCTCGAAACAACGAGTGCCTCCAACTAGCAACAGTCCCAGGGGGAGTTTTGTTTGCAATTAATTTTGATTTAGTTTGCATAAAGCATGGGACTGGGCATCCCGTTGACCAGCCATTTTCTCATGAGTGAGGAGCGGAGTCCACTCTTCTTGAGAATAACCCGCCTAGCATGGAAGATACGGACAGCCCTAGTTGATACATGAGCTATTCGAGCATACAAAACAGAATTTCATTTGAAGGTTTGGAGTTTGGCACATACAAATTTACTTGGAACGGCAGGTAGATACCGCATATAGGAAGGTATAGTGGACTCATATGGAATAACTTTGGGGTTTAAGGGATTGGATGCACAAGCAGTATTCCCGCTTAGTACAAGTGAAGGCTAGCAAAAGATTGGGAAGCGACCAACTAGAGAGCGACAACAGTCATGAACATGCATTAAAATTAATGAACATTGAGTACAAGCATGAGTAGGATATAATCCACCATGAACATAAATATCGTGAAGGCTATGTTGATTTGTTTCAACTACATGTGTGAACATGTGCCAAGTCGAGTCACTTAATTCATTCAAAGGAGGATACCACCCCACTATACCACATCATAACCATTTTAATAGCATGTTGGCACGCAAGGTAAACCATTATAACTCATAGCTAATCAAGCATGGCATAAGCAACTATGATCTCTAATTGTCATTGCAAACATGTTTATGCATAATAAGCTGAATCAGGAACGATGAACTAATCATATTTACGAAAACAAGAGAGGTCGAGTTCATACCAGCTTTTCTCATCTCAGTCAGTCCATCATATATCGTCATAATTGCCTTTCACTTGCACGACCGAACGATGTGAATAATAATAAGAGTGCACGTGTATAGGACTAAGCTGGAATCTGCGAGCATTACATAAACAGGAGAAGACAAGGCAATATGGGCTCTTGGTTAAATCAACAATAATGCATATAAGAGCCACTTCAACAATTTCATTATGGTCTTCTCCTATCGACCCCCAAAGAAAAGAAAAGAAATAAAAACTATTTACATGGGAAAGCTCCCAACAAGCAAAAGAAGAACGGGAAATATTTTTGGGTTTTCTTTTAATTATTACTACTACAGCAAGAAAAGTAAACTAACTAAAAGCTACACTAATTTTCTTGGTTTTTCCTAAGGTTTATCAAACACACAAGAAGAAAGCAAGAAAAAGGAAAATAAACTAGCATGGATATTGCAGTGAAAAGTATGAGCACCGACATCTAGCAATGAGTGTGTGTGACCATGAATGTAATGTCGGTGGGAAATACGTACTCCCCCAAGCTTAGGCTTTTGGCCTAAGTTGGTTTATTGCCACGGATGGCCTGGCGGATATCCATGGTTGTAGCTGGGGTCGTACTGAGATGAAGAAGACTCTGACTACCACTGGCTGGCAGCCATCTCCGGATCGCAATAGTAATTAGACTGTCGTGGAGGCTCAAATTGTGGTTCCGGCTCCGTGGCTGGTGTAGGGTTCCGGTAAGCGTAAATGGCCGCCCACGGAACGAGATACGGGCCTGCATATAAATTAAACAAGGAAGGAGCAGGCAAGATAATAGTCTCAGGGTGATGCTTATCAAAGAACAATTTGTATTTAAGCGCCCTTCCTTATTCTTGACAATGAAATCATGCGCTACCATACTCTTATAATCTAAACAAGCAGCGGGCAGCAATTTTTCTTCTTTTTCATAGTGCCTAATAGGTATATTATAATATGCAGCAAGGCGTGAAGCGTAAATACCTCCAAAGATGGGACCCTTTGTACGGTTCAAACTTAACCGTTTAGCAATAATACCGCCCATACTAACAGTGTTATCGCAGAATAAACCATGGAACAAAATGATAATATCAGGAACACTAAGGTTTCCACAGTTTCCGCGACCAATTAAGCAACGACTAGCAAATATGGCAAAGTAGCGTAAAACAGGAAAATGTATGCTAGTGATTCTTCCATCGGAAACCTTTCTAGTTTCCCCCACAGTAATAGTGTCAATAAAACCGTCCACATCTTTACGATGTGGTTCCTCTAAACTACCCTCAAAAGGTATTTTGCAAACCTTGCAAAATTCATCTAGTGGCATCTTCTTAACAACATCATATAAATGAAACTCTACTGAAGGAGGTGTTTCCTTAGGATAATAGTAGAAGTTTTGCACAAAAGTATTAGTGAGTAAGAGATACTGATTGCGTTGGTCGCGGAGGAAGTCGGTGAGGCCTGCATTCTCAGCCAATGAATAGAAATCATCATAAATCTCGGCTTCTCTCGAGAAATCATCGGAAGGTCATTCACACGGCCGAACCTCCGCGGTGCGAGGCAAATTATATTTGGGCCTCTGTGCTTCTTCATTTTGCTTTTCCTTCGAGCTTCGGCTCGATGAGCCCCTCAAAAATCTCTTCATTATTTTCTGACAAATTCTGAAATTTTTAGTAACTTCAAACAAAAGTGAACCCAGCTCAATAAAATTGATAGCAACTACTCCTACAAATGCCTAGAGACTATATCATGCATTAGAACTACTTGGAACCATATAAATTTGACATGCAAGCTCAAGAACATGGTCACCTAGGCATCACAAATTTACAATGAATAGAGCACTAGAACAAAAACTAATTGGACCAATGGAGGAGTCACATACCAAGGAACAATCTCCCCAAGCAGTTTTGTGAGAGGTGCTTCGAGCAAGGAGATCAAAAATCGCAGCAAAATGAGCTAGAACTCGTGCTTGAGCTGGATGGTGATTTTTTGGGAGGAAGAAGAAGTGTGTGGGTGCAGGAATAAGTGGAGGGGAGCCACCGTGGGCCCACGAGGCAGGGGGCGCGCCCAGGGGGATAGGGCGTGCCCTCCACCCTCGTGGCCAGGTGCTTGCCCCTCCTACTGTGTTCTCTGTGCCAGATATTCTCAAATATTCCAGAAAAAATCATATTCCATTTTCAGGGCATTTGGAGAACTTTTATTTTCAGGGTATTTTTATATTGTACGGATAAATCAGAAAACAGACAGAAAAATACTATTTTTACTTTATTTCAACTAAATAACAGAAAGTAGAAAGAGGGTACAGAAGGTTGTGCCTTCTAGTTTCATCCATCTCATGCTCATCAAAAGGAATCCACTAACAAGGTTGATCAGGTCTTGTTAACAAACTCATTCCGAATAACATGGAACCGGAGAAATTTCGAATAACACTATGTTACCTCAATGGGGATATGCACATCCCCAATAATAAGAATATCATATTTCTTCTTGACAGTAGGAAGAGGAAATTCAAAACCTCCAAAAATGATCGATGGAATTTTTCCAATAGAATTGATACTGTGGACTTGAGGTTGTTTCCTCGGAAAGTGTACCGTATGCTCATTACCATTAACATGAAAAGTGACATTGCCTTTGTTGCAATCAATAACAGCCCCTGCAGTATTCAAAAAGGGTCTTCCAAGAATAATAGACATACTATCGTCCTCGGGAATATCAAGAATAACAAAGTCCGTTAAAATAGTAGCGTTTGCAACCACAACAGGCACATCTTCACAAATACCCACAGGTATAGCAGTTGATTTATCAGCCATTTGCAAAGATATTTCAGTAGGTGTCAACTCATTCAAATCAAGTCTAGGATATAAAGAGAGAGGCATAACACTAACACCGGCTCCAAGATCACATAAAGTAGTTTTAACATAGTTTCTTTTAATGGAGCATGGTATAGTGGGTACTCCTGGATCTCCTAGTTTCTTTGGTATTCCACCCTTAAACGTATAATTAGCAAGCATGGTGGAAATTTCAGCTTCCGGTATCTTTCCTTTATTAGTAACAATATCTTTCATATACTTAGCATAAGGATTCATTTTGAGCATATCAGTTAATCACATATGCAAAAAGATAGGTCTAATCATTTCAGCAAAGCGCTCAAAATCCTCATAATCCTTTTTCTTGGATGGTTTGGGAGGAAAAGGCATGGGTTTCTGAACCCATGGTTCTCTTTCTTTACCGTGCTTCCTAGCAATAATGTCTCTCTTATCATAACGTTGATTCTTTGATTGTGGGTTATCAGGATCAACATCAGGTTCAATTTCTACCTCATTATCATTACTAGGTTGAGCATCATCATGAACATCATCATTAGCATTTTCATTAGGTTCATGTTCATTACCAGATTGTGTTTCAGCATCAGAAATAGATATATCATTGGGGTTCTCAGGTGGTTCAGCAATAGGTTCACTAGAAGCATGCAAGGTCCTATCATTTTTCTTTTTCTTCTTTTTAGAAGGACTAGGTGCATCAATATTATTTCTCTGAGAATCTTGCTCAATTCTCTTAGGGTGGCCTTCAGGATACAAAGGTTCCTGAGTCATCTTACCAGTTCTAGTAGCCACTCTAACAGCATAATCATTATTCTTACTATTCAATTCATTGAGCAAATCATTTTGAGCTTTAAGTACTTGTTCTACTTGAGTGGTAACCATAGAAGCATGTTTAGTAATGAGTTTAAGTTCACCTTTAACTCTAGACATATAATCACCCAAGTGTTCAATCATATAAGCATTTTGTTTTAATTGTCTACCAAAATAAGCATTGAAATCTTCTTGCTTAACCATAAAGTTATCAAACTCATCCAAACATTGGCTAGCAATTTTAGTAGGACGGATTTCAGCTTTATCATATCTATAGAGAGAATTTACCTTTACTACCTGTGTCGGGTTATAGAGACCATGAGTTTCTTCAATAGGTGATGGATTAAGATCATATGTTTCTTCAACAGGCGGTAGATTAAGACCATGTATTTCTTCAATAGGAGGTAAATTCTTAACATCTTCAGCTTTTATACCCTTTTCTTTCATAGATTTCTTTGCCTCTTGCATATCTTCACGACTGAGAAATAGAACACCTCTTTTCTTCGGAGTTGGTTTAGGAATAGGATCAGGAATTGGCTCAGGAAGTGTCCAATTATTTTCATTTGTCAACATATTATTCAATAGAATTTCAGCTTCATCCGGTGTTCTTTCACTGAAAACAGAACCAACACAACTATCCAGGTAATCTCTGGAAGCATCGGTTAGTCCATTATAAAAGATACCAAGTATTTCATTTTTCTTGAGAGGATGATCAGGCAAAGCATTAAGTAATTGGAGAAGCCTCCCCCAAGCTTGTGGGAGACTCTCTTCTTCAATTTGCACAAAATTATATGTATACCTTAAAGCAGCTTGTTTCTTATGAGCAGGGAAATATTTAGCAGAGAAGTAATAAATCATATCCTGGGGAATACGCACACAACCAGGATCAAGAGAATTAAACCATATCTTAGCATCACCCTTTAATGAGAACGGAAATATTTTAAGGATATAAAAGTAGCAGGTTCTCTCATCATTAGTGAACATGGTGGCTATATCATTTAATTTAGTAAGATGTGACACAACAGTTTCAGATTCATAGCCATGAAAAGGATCAGATTCAACCAAAGTAATTATATCAGGATCAACAAAGAATTCATAATCCTTATCAGTAACACAGATAGGTGAAGCAGCAAAAGCAGGGTCAGGTTTCATTCTAGCATTAAGAGATTGCTGCTTCCATTTAGCTAATAATTTCTTAACATCATATCTATCTTTGCAAGCAAAAATTTCTTTAGCAATTGCTTCATCCATAACATAGCCCTCAGGAACAACAGGCAATTCATATTTACTAGGGGGCGAGTCTTCATCATCACTTTCATCAATATTATCGGTTTCAATAATTTCATTCTCTCTAACCCTAGCAAGTTGTTCATCAAGAAATTCACCAAGTGGCACAGTAGTATCAAGCATAGAAGTAGTTTCATCATAAGTATCATGCATAGCAGAAGTGGCGTCATCAATAACATGCGACATATCAGAACGAATAGCAGAAGGAGGTTTAGCTGTCGCAAGCTTACTCAAAACAGAAGGTGAATCAAGTACAGAGCTAGATGGCAGTTCCTTACCTCCCCTCGTAGTTGAGAGATAGATTTTTGTTTTCTCGTCTTTCAAGTTCTTCATAGTGACCAGCGGATATAAATCCCAAGTGACTCAAAGAATAGAGCTATGCTCCCCGGCAACGGCGCCAGAAAATAGTCTTGATAACCCACAAGTATAGGGGATCGCAACAGTTTTCGAGGGTAGAGTATTCAACCCAAATTTATTGATTCGACACAAGGGGAGCCAAAGAATATTCTCAAGTATTAGCAGTTGAGTTGTCAATTCAACCACACCTAGATAACTTAGTATCTGCAGCAAAGTATTTAGTAGCAAAGTAATATGGAAGTAACGGTAACGGTAGCAAAAGTAATATTTTTGGGTTTTGTAGTGATTATAACAGTAGCAACGGAAAAGTAAATAAGCAAAGAACAATATGTGAAAAGCTCGTAGGCATTGGATCGGTGATGGAGAATTATGCCGGATGCGGTTCATCATGTAACAATCATAACATAGGGTGACACAGAACTAGCTCCAATTCATCAATGTAATGTAGGCATGTATTCCGAATATAGTCATACATGCTTATGGAAAAGAACTTGCATGACATCTTTTGTCCTACCCTCCCGTGGCAGCGGGGTCCTACCGGAAACTAAGGGATATTAAGGCCTCCTTTTAATAGAGTACCGGAACAAAGCATTAGCACATAGTGAATACATGAACTCCTCAAACTATGGTCATCACCGGGAGTGGTCCCGATTATTGTCACTTCGGGGTTGCCGGATCATAACACATAGTAGGTGACTATAGACTTGCAAGATAGGATCAAGAACTCACATATGTTCATGAAAACATAATAGGTTCAGATCTGAAATCATGGCACTCGGGCCCTAGTGACAAGCATTAAGCATAGCAAAGTCATAGCAACATCAATCTCAGAACATAGTGGATACTAGGGATCAAACCCTAACAAAACTAACTCGATTACATGATAGATCTCATCCAACCCATCACCGTCCAGCAAGCCTACGATGGAATTACTCACACACGGCGGTGAGCATCATGAAATTGGTGATGGAGGATGGTTGATGATGACGACGGCGATGAATCCCCCTCTCCGGAGCCCCGAACGGACTCCAGATCAGCCCTCCCGAGAGGTTTTAGGGCTTGGCGGCGGCTCTGTATCGTAAAACGCGATGAATCCTTCTCTCTGGTTTTTTCCTCCCCGAAAGCGAATATATAGAGTTGGAGTTGAGGTCGGTGGAGCGTCAGGGGGCCCACGAGGTAGGGGGCGCGCCCCCACCCTCGTGGACAGGGTGTGGGCCCCCTGATGTGGATTCTTCTTCCAGTATTTTTAATATGTTCCAAAAAGATGTTCCGTGGAGTTTCAGGTCATTCCGAGAACTTTTGTTTCTGCACATAAATAACACCATGGAAAGTCTGCTGAAAACAGCGTCAGTCCAGGTTAGTTCCATTCAAATCATGCAAGTTAGAGTCCAAAACAAGGGCAAAAGTGTTTGGAAAAGTAGATACGACGGAGACGTATCAGGCGGCCGCGGCCAAGTTCCTCGCCGTCTCTTGAGCTTTCTCGACGTCGGCGAGCTTCATGGTGAGCTCCACGTCGCGCTTGGCCAGCTCGCCCTGGGCAGCCTTGAGCTCCTTGTGGGCCTCGCGGAACCAGTCGTGCATCTCGGCAACGCGCTTCTGGAGGTCCGCCTCCGCCTTCTCCACCACCGCCGTCCTGGACTTAGCCTTGTCCAGGCGGGCGCGGTGGAGCGCCTGGAGCTTCCGGAAGCTGGCGCCCATGGCGTGGAGGAGCCGCTCTTCCTGCGAACCGTCGCCACCAACGATCGGCTCGTCGACGACTTCAAGCCCGGCAGCGGCAAGCTGTTCGTCGTCGAACACCTCTCCCTCAACGGGTGTCCTGGTGCTCGACGCGCCTGGAAGGTGGACGAACAAGTCGTCGCTCACCCTCAGGTACTTGCCGGAGCCGGAAGCAGCAGAAGAGGAAGGCTGGTCATCAGCCACCTCCTCCTCCTCCTTGGCAGCGGCCCCGCCGGCCTCTCCGGCAGGCCCCTTGCCGGTTTCCTCAGCGGCAGCCTTGCCGGCCTCCCTGATAGGCCCCTCGGCGGCGTCCTCGGCAGCACCCTTGGCGGCCTCCTCCGCGGCGATCTTCTCGGCGTCCGCCTCGGCGGCCTTGGCGACGTCCTCAATGACGGCGTCCACATCCTCTGGGTTCACCGAGGAGGAATCTGGACGCCGAAGAAGGAGGTGAGGCAAGGCCAGGACCAAGAGCCGGAAAGAAAAAGAAGCAGGGACGAACGGCGAACGACTTACCTGTGCCAGTACCCGGCTGGGAAACGGAAGTCCCCTCGCCAATATTTGGCGTCGAGGAAAAGCCACTGGCGCCCAAGTTCTCCTCCTCCTCCTCCATGTGCGTGGGCTCGGTGCCTGGCGCCCTTGCCGGGGACGCCCCTCGGGCGGCGTGGTCGATGGGGGCGGCGTGTTGGGAGTAGCCCAATGTGGCTCCTCCTGCTGCTGCTCTCCTCCTGCATACTTGGCAAGGTCAGCACCAAAGTGTCGTGCCCTTGACACATGTCGACGGGGGAAGAGTGATGAACTTACGCTGGGGGCTATGCCGGGGGCTGCTGTCCGGGCTGCTCAACACCACCAGTGGCGCCCCCGAAGTACCAACTGGGGGCTGGCCACCCGCCGAGACCTTGGCCCTCTTCACTCTCTGGGCTTGCGTCTCCACGTCCCTGCAAAGATGAAGACAAGTCAAGACGAGCAACACAGATTGAGGAGGCAGAGATAACGAAAAGGAACCACATACTTACTCGTCGTCCGCCTCCTCATGTGCTGTTTTCCTCTTCCTCCTCGGGCTGAGGGGTCCATAATCAAAAGTAACCTCCGTATCAACATTCGCCGGAGGAGGAGAAGGAGGTGGTCTCTGGACACGCATGGACGAAGAAGGGGCGGCTGTCTTCTTCTTCACCGTGGCCTTTGCCGACTTCTTTGCCGCCGCGGCCCTCGTGTGGCGCCCGGACCCCTCCAAGGTCAGCTGCGACCGCGCAGCCCTGCCGGGTCTGACTGGCTCGCCGGAACTAGCCCGCCACAGGACTCGCCCTCTCCCCATAGCCGGCGTCGGGCCTGCGGTCTCGGCCTCCTCCTCTGACGACTCGCCGGTCACGTCTTCAACCAGAGGAGCCTCGGTGCCGGCGCGGCTGGCTCCCCCGGCGGCCGCCGCCCACCAGACGAGCTCCTCCTCCTCCGCGGCCGTCACGGCCTTGTCCTCCACATCGCCGGCGCTGCCGGCCTCCTTGGCAAGCTATGCCTCCCTCGCCCTGGTGGCGATGTAGTCCAGCTCCGCCTGGATGGTGTCCTGGACAAGCAGCCGCTCGGCGTCGGCGTTGACGTACCCCTCGTGCCGAGTGTCAAAGAACTGCTGCACCTCGGCATCCTCCGGCTCCTTCCAGCTCGGGTCGGGGCCATGCACGTTGCAGTCCAGCATCATGGCAATGATATCGGATCGGCGCGAGTTGTTGCACAACGGGACCACCCCCGTCGGCAGCTTGAACAGCGGCCCCTTGAGGACCTTGCCGGCCTTTGCGGCGACCCTCGCGACCTTGCCGGTCCGCTCGACCTCGCCATCGCAGCCCACGTCAAGCTGGAAGAGCTGCTGGCAGAAATGGGCGTGCCCCATCACTGTGAAATTGTGGTCGAGGCCAGGACGAAGCCGCATGATGTCGGCGGGGTTCGTGAAGAGCCAGGCTGGCCTCCCCTTGTTATGCAGCGGAGCGATCCGGCGACGGATGAAGTCCGCCCCGGTCATCTCAAGGGTGAGCCCGGCCTGGGTAAGCCGGAGAATCCTGGTGGTGGCAACTGTGAGCTTCTCGTCGTCGGCGTCGACGTCGCTCCAATCGCTTCCGTGGACCGGCGGCGCCCGGCGAACTCCGCAGAACGCCGGCGGGTCCTTCTCTTCGATCTAGCACCACCGGCCCCGCCATTCTTCCCACCTCTCCTTCATGGCGCCATCCGGGTACGCTCCCTTGGATCTTGGGATCCAGGCGATGCAACCCGAAATGGCACCTCCCATCTGGATCCGAGGGAAGAAGTAATGGCGGAAGAGCGCCGTGTTGGGGTGCATCCCGGCGAAGCCTTCGCAGAGGTGCGCAAAAAGGGCCATGCATGCCACCGCATTCGGGGTGAAATCCAAGAGGCGGAAGCCGAAGGTGTGCATGATGTCGCTGAAGAAATCGGAGAAGGGAGGACAGAGCCCGCAAGAAAAAATCGACAAAGAAGGGGTACCGATTTGGGGCAGCCTCAGCGCAGTCAGCTGGGATGACACGCGGGGCTGGATGCCCCGAATCCCCCCCCCCCCGGTCTTCACTCCCCACAGGGGCCTGAAGGATTCCCGAAGCTCGAACACGTCAACTGTTGAGGGGAAGAAGGCGTACTGCGTCCGCTGCACCGCCAACGCACTCTCCGGCGGCTCCGCGGCTCCGGCGTCCTTGGCCACTCCCTTGCCGTTAGTGGATTTTGGCGCCATGGCGGCTGGGGAAGGAGGGCAGGACAGAGGGCGGCGGAAGTGCAATGACGGCGAGCAGGAACGAAGCTTGGGGAAGAGGTGGAAGACGAGCGGAGGCTTCCGAGATTGGGGTTGCGCGAAGGGTAAAAGGAACAGTGCACCCGCGGTTATCCCTTTTTATGGGGAAGGTGCGGGTCGCGCTGCCCATTTACTGCGACGTGACGCATGCGTGCGGGAACCGCCCCACGCATGCCGCCCACGTCACGCACACCCCTCCACGCCGCGCTGCGCGCGCGGGTCGTGGGAAGCGCAACGCGCGAAAAGTTTTACCGCGGTAAAAACTGCCCCGCCTGCCCGCGCACCGTTTTGGGCCTGGCCCAACAAGTGTCCCGCTTATGTGTGGCCCAGGCCCGGGGGCTCCTGTCGGTGTACAAAAAGAGGGGCGCACTTTTGTACCCCTTTACCTGTGCACGGGCAGTCGGAGCCGCGCCCACGGTCACACCAAGCAGAACAGGGGAGGTGAGCCAAGGTAAGACCGAAGCCCAAGATAATCAGAGCAACGCCAAGGCAAAGACCACAAAGAGCAGAGGGACAAAGCAGGTTCCCCCGACAAGACCCTTGCCGGGCAGCTCGCCCCACACCAATAGAGGGAGCCACCCTTGAGCCCACGGTCTCCAACATCTTGTTGGGCCAGGGCTTGGGGGGACCTCCATGGTGGCATGCAGATCTTTGTGAAGACAAGGAACACTCAAGATCAGACGAGGATTCGAAGATGACGATCCTCGGCAAGATCCTTGCCGAGGAAAGGCCACCAGACCCCCGGCAAGGTCCTTGCCGGGGACGACAGCACGCCACGGCAAGACCCTTGCCGGGCCACCCGGCAAGGCCCTCACCAAGGACGCCAGCAGGGCCACCGCCAGGCCCACGCCAACCAAGCTTCCACCGCTGTTCACATGCAGCTGCCAGCCCAACCAGCTGGGCGGGCACCTGCGTGGCAACATGCAACTCCCAGGCCAACTCATCGAGCGCCTGCGTGGCGGCATGCAGATCTTCATGAAGGCTCCGCCACCGCGCCACCTCAGCTGCCTGCCTACCTACATGGCGCCGCACGCATCGCTGGCCAGGGCGCGTGTCGAAGCGAGGAGGAGCGACGACGGACGGGACGGGCCTCGCCCCCGTCCCCAATAAAGCAAGGGGACACCTAAGCTACGCATTAAATGCGTCTTGTCCTGTAATACGAGCGATAAGCTCAGGGCACTGTATGCCTTTCCACCTCCTGTGTGCCACTGTGGCAGCCCCTTTCGACTATAAAAGGAGGCCCATGGCATACTGGAGAAGGATTCGGCTCTTTCGAACCACACACTGACCACAGCTAGTTCGAGAGCTCAAGAACTCTCTTAAATACACCCACCAAAGCAGGACTAGGGTTTTACGCATCCTCGCGGCCCGAACCTGGGTAAACGTTCCTTGTGCTGTCTACTAGCCCTGCTCTTCTCGCAACCCCGCGCCCCGGCAACCGTAGTAGGTGTCGTTCCACACCGACAATGAGCAAGCAAGTTGGATGCAACCCCACTTAGTTTTCAGTTTGAGCTTTCATATACTTATATCTCTTAGTGCATCTGTTGCATGGCAATCCCTACTCCTTGCATTGACATCAATTGATGGGCATCTCCCTAGCCCGTTGATTAGCCGCGTCAATGTGAGACTTTCTCCTTTTTTGTCTTCTCCACACAACCCCCATTATCATATTCTATTCCACCCATAGTGCTATGTCCATGGCTCACGCTCATGTATTGCGTGAAAGTTGAAAAGGTTTGAGAATACTAAAGTATGAAACAATTGCTTGGCTAAAACTGGGGTTGTGCATGATTTGAATATTTTGTGTGGTGAAGATGGAGCATAGCCAGACTATATGATTTTGTAGGGATAACTTTGTTTGGCCATGTTGTTTTCAAAAGACATGATTGCTTTATTAGCATGCTTGAAGTATTATTGTCTTAATGTCAAATGATAGACTATTGTTTTGAATCACTCGTGTCTTAATATTCATGCCATGATTAGATTACTAGATCAAGATAATGCTAGGTAGCATTCCACATCAAAAACTATCTTTTTTATCATTTACCTACTCGAGGACGAGCAGGAATTAAGCTTGGGGATGCTGATACGTCTCCGTCGTATCTATAATTTTTTATTGTTCCATGCCAATATTCTACAACTTTTACATACTTTTGGAAACTTTTTATATTATTTTTGGGACTAACATATTGATCCAGTGCCCAGTGCCAGTTTCTATTTGTTGCATGTTTTTTGTTTCGCAGCAAATCCATATCAAACGGAGTCCAAACGGGATAAAAACTGATGGAGATTTTTTTGAAATATTTATGAATTTTGGGAAGTAGAATCAATGCGAGATGATGCCCGAGGGGGCCACAAGACAAGGGGGCGCGCCCTAGGGGGCACGCGCGCCCTGACCCTCGTGGACACCCCCGTAAGGTGGTTGGAGCCCTTCTTTTGCCGCAAGAAAGCTAATATCCAGATAAAAATCGTGTTCAAATTTCAATCCAATCGGAGTTACGGATCTCCGGGAATATAAGAAACGGTGAAAGGCCAGATCTGAAAGCGCAGAAATAGAGAGAGACAGGGAGACAGATCCAATCTCGGAGGGGCTCTCGCCCCTCCCACGCCAAGGAGACCAAGGACCAGAGGGGAAACCCTTCTCCCATCGAGGGAGAAGGTCAAGGATGCAGAAGAAGGGGGGCTCTCTCCCCCTCGCTTTCGGTGGCGCCGGAACACCACCGGGGCCATCATCGTCACCGCAATCTACACCAACACCTCCGTCATCTTCACCAACATCTTCATCACCTTCCCCCATCTATCTATAGCGGTCCACTCTCCCACAACCCGCTGTACCCTCTACTTGAATATGGTGCTTTATGCTTCATATTATTATCCAATGATGTGTTGCCATCCTATGATGTCTGAGTAGATTTTCGTTGTCCTATCGGTAATTGGTGAATTGCTATGATTGTTTTAATTTGCTTGTGGTTATGTTGTTGTCCTTCGGTGCCCATCTTATGAGCGCGCGCGTGGATCACACCATAGGGTTAGTTGTATGTTGATAGGACTATGTATTGGAGGGCAAGAGTGACAGAAGCTTCAACCTAGCATAGAAATTGATGCATACGGGATTGAAGGGGGACCAATATATCTTAATGCTATGGTTGGGTTTTACCTTAATGAACGTTAGTAGTTGCAGATGCTTTCTAATAGTTCCAATCATAAGTGCAAAGAATTACAAGTCAGGGATGACATGCTAGCAGTGGTCTCTCCCACATAAAACTTTTATCGGTCTAGTAAAGTAGTCAATTGCTTAGGGACAATTTCACAACTCCTACCACCACTTTTCCACACTCGCTATACTAACTTTATTGCTTCTTTATCTAAACAGCCCCTAGTTTTTATTTACGTGCTCTTTATTATCTTGCAAACCTATCCAACAACACCTACAAAGTACTTCTAGTTTCATACTTGTTTTGGGTAAAGCGAATGTTAAGCGTGCGTAGAGTTGTATCGGTGGTCGATAGAACTTGTGGGAATATTTGTTTTACCTTTAGCTCCTCATTGGGTTCGACACTCTTACTTATCGAAAGAGGCTACAATTGATCCCCTATACTTGTGGATTATCATGCGATTACGGTGATAACCCACAAGTGTAGGGGATCTATCGTAGTCCTTTCGATAAGTAAGAGTGTCGAACCCAACGAGGAGCAGAAGGAAATGATAAGCAGTTTTCAGTAAGGTATTCTCTGCAAGCACTGAAATTATCGGTAACAAATAGTTTTGTGATAAGGTAATTGGTAACGAGCAACAAGTAACAAAAGTAAATAAGGTGTAGCAAGGTGGCCCAATCCTTTTTGTAGCAAAGGACAAGCCTGGACAATTTCTTATATAGAGGAAAACGCTCCCGAGGACACATGGGAATTATCGTCAAGCTAGTTTTCATCACGCTCATATGATTCGCGTTCGGTACTTTGATAATTTGATATGTAGGTGGACATGTGCTTGGGTGCTGCCGTTACTTGGACAGGCATCCCACTTATGATTAACTCCTATTGCAAGCATCCGCAACTACAAAAGAAGTATTAAGGTAAACCTAACCATAGCATGAAATATATGGATCCAAATCAGCCCCTTACGAAGCAACACATAAACTAGTGTTTAAGCTTCTGTCACTCTAGCAACTCATCAGCTACTTATTACTTCCCAATGCCTTCCCCTAGGCCCAAACAATGGTGAAGTGTCATGTAGTCGATGTTCACATGACACCACTAGAGGAGAGACAACATACATCTCATCAAAATATCAAACGAATACCAAATTCACATGACTACTAATAGCAAGACTTCTCCCATGTCCTCAGGAACAAACGTAACTACTCACAAATCATATTCATGTTCATAATCATAGGGGTATTAATATGCATTAAGGATCTGAACATATAATCTTCCACCGAATAAACCAACTATCATCAACTACAAAGAGTAATCAACACTACTAGCAACCTACATGTACCAATCTGAGGCTTTGGGACAAAGATTGGATACAAGAGATGAACTAGGGTTTGAGAGGAGATGGTGCTGGTGAAGATGTTGATGGATATTGACCCCCTCCCGATGAGAGGATCGTTGGTGATGATGATGACGATTATTTCCCCCTCCCGGAGGAATGTTTCCCTGGCGGCACAGCTCCGCTGGAGCTCTAGATTGGTTCCGCCAAGGTTCCGCCTCGTGGCGGCGGAGTTTCGTCCCGCAAGCTTACTTCTGATTTTTCCCAGGGTAAAAGACTTCATATAGCAGAAGATCGACACCGGTGGCCTGCAAGGGGCCCACGAGGCAGGGGGTAGGGTGCGCCCCCACCCTCGTGGCCAGGGTGTGGGCCCCCTCTGGTATTTTCTTCGCTTAGTATTTTTTATAAATTCCAAAAATGACTTCCGTGGAGTTTCAGGACTTTTGGAGTTGCGTAGAATAGGTCTCTGATATTTGCTCCTTTTCCAGCCCAGAATTCCAGCTGACGGCATTCTCCCTCTTCATGTAAACCTTGTAAAATAAGAGGGAAAAGGCATAAGTATTGTGACATAATGTGTAATAACAGCCCATAATGCAATAAATATTAATATTAAAGCATGATGCAAAATGAACGTATATACTCCCCCAAGCTTAGACCTCGCTTGTCCTCAAGCGAAAGCCGAAATCGAAAAATATGTCCACATGTTTGGAGATAGAGGTGTCGATAAAATAAAATACGGACATGAGAGCATCATGATCATTCTTATAACAGCAACATATATGAGTATTGTCATATGAATTCTTATGATAAAGTAACAATCTATTCACAATGTCTAGTATGAATCATAAACTTTATTGAAAACTAACAAACTATAATCTCGGTCATTGAAGCAATTGCAATTTATCATAACATAGGAAATAGTCTATGTAAGAGCTTTTCAGCAAGTCCACATACTCAACTATCATTTAGTTTTTCACAATTGCTAACACTCACGCAATACTTCTGGTTATGGAGCTTTAATCGGACACAGAGAAAGATAGGGGCTTATAGTTTGGCCTCCCAACCTTTTACCTCAAGGGTAATGTCAACAATAATAGCTCATGCTAACTTACATCCAATTGGATATATATATATCAGGATCTTTCCAACACAATGTGCTTTCCAAAGGATAAAATGTAAAAAGGAAAGGTGAAGATCACCATGACTCTTGCATAAGGTAGAAGATAAAAGCAAAAGATAGGCCCTTCGCAGAGGGAAGCAGAGGTTGTCATGTGCTTTTAAGGGTGGATGCACAAAATCTTAATGCGAAAGAACGTCACTTTATATTGCCACTTGTGATATAGACCTTTATTATGCAGTCTGTCGCTTTTATTACTTCTACATCACAAGATCTTATAAAGCTTATTTTCTCCCACACTAATAAATCATACATATTGAAAGAGCAATTTTATTGCATGCAACGATGACAACTTACTTGAAGGATCTTACTCAATCCATAGGTAGGTATAGTGGACTCTCATCGCAAAACTGGGTTTAAGGGTATTTGGAAGCACAAGTAGTATCTCTACTAGGTGCAAAGAATTGGCTAGCATGAGGGGGAAAGGCAAGCTCAACATGTTGGATGATCCATGACAATATACTTTATTTCGGATATAAGAAAACATAACCCATTACGTTGTCTTCCTTGTCCAACATCAACTCTTTAGCATGTCATATTTTAATGAGTGCTCACAATTATAAAAGATGTCCAAGATAGTATATTTATATGTGAAACCTCTCTTTCTTTATTACTTCCTATTGATTGCAACGATGACCAAAACTCTGTTTGTCAACTCTCAACAACTTTTAATCACCATACTCTTTATATGTGAAGTCATTACTCTCCATAAGATAAATATGATCTCTTTATTTCTTTTTATTTCTTTTGTCTTTCTTTTATTCACTCAAGATCATAGCAAGATAATCAAGCCCTTGAATCAACACAAATCTTTATTATATATAGCTCATGGACTCGATTACGTAGAATGATCATAAAGCAAAACTCAAAACTAGATCATACTAAAACTTTATTCTACTAGATCAAGATATTACCAAAAGGATCGAACTAGAAAAACGGTAAAGATAGGAGTGTGATGGTGATACGATAATGGGGCATCTCCCCCAAGCTTGGCAGTTGCCAAGGGGAATGCCCATACCCAATACTCAGTTCTCCTTCTTCGGGGGTGGTGACAATGAAGTGGTTGATGATGTAAATTGTGCTTTCAGCTTCTTCATATTGTAATTGAGAAGAGCAATTTCCTCCTTTAAATCAATGACTTCTGATTCCAGCTTCAAGATCTTGTCACATAAATCTCCCTTGCTTTTCTACCGAAAACGAGAAGGAATAGATCGGTTGTTAGACAGCTTAGCCCTCTTAGGGAGACTAGACTTCTTGAACTTCACGTGCATATCCCCAGGTTGAGGTAGAGGGACATCCTCCTACTCCGAACTTGAATCATTGATCCTCATCAAATGAGCATCCTCCTCCTCATCCGTAGTTCGACCACAAGGAGATAGATCCCCATAGGTCTTTGGGTCAGCAATGAGGTGTGAGACATAGCTCTCTCGGTCGGAATCCTGAGACGACATCTTACTCCAAACCTGCGGTAGAAAACAGCTCGAAACGAAAACAGGGGATATTTGCGTGATACGGTGGTCAAAACCTTCGGGAGATTATATAATGAATTTTTACTGACCAAAAGAAGTATCGTGCAAGAAAACGGAGTCCGGAGAGTACACGGGGTGCCCACGAGGCAGGGGGCGCGCCCTCCACCCTCGTGGAAGCCTCGTGTCCTTCCCAGACTGCTTCTTATTTTCCTATTTTCTTAAATATTCCAAAACGGAGAAAATTGCCAGTAGAACTATTTTGGAGTCGGTTTACTTACCGTACCACGTACCTATTCCTTTTCGGGGTCTGAAACATTCTGGAAATTGTCCCTTATGTATTCCTCCGGTGTTACGGTTTCAATAACATTGGTTTCAACATTTATGGGATTACCTGAGATATAATGTTTGATTCTTTGACCGTTCACCACCTTCGGATTTGTGCCTTTGAAGTTGTTGATCTTTATGGCACCGGAACGATAGACCTCGTCGATAACGTAAGGGCCTTCCCATTTAGAGAGAAGTTTTCCTGCAAAAAATCTTAAACGAGAGTTGAATAGCAACACATAATCACCTACATTAAACTCACGCTTTTGTATCCTTTTGTCATGCCATCTTTTAACTTTTTCTTTAAACAGCTTGGTATTTTCATAAGCCTGGGTTCTCCATTCATCAAGTGAGCTAATATCAAATAACCTTTTCTCACCGGCAAGTTTGAAATCATAATTGAGCTCTTTAATAGCCCAATATGCCTTATGTTCAAGTTCGAGAGGTATGTGACATGATTTTCCATAAACCATTTTATATGGAGACATACCCATAGGATTTTCGTATGCAGTTCTATAGGCCCATAATGCATCATCAAGTTTCTTGGACCAATTCTTTCTAGATCTATTGAAAGTCTTTTGCAAAATCAATTTGAGCTCTCTGTTACTTAATTCTACTTGACCACTAGACTGTGGGTGAGATGGAGATGCAATTCTATGATTAACGTCATACTTAGCAAGCATTTTACGGAAAGCACCATGAATAAAGTGTGAACCACCATCAGTCATTAAGTATCTAGGGACTCCAAACCTGGGGAAAATAACTTCTTTAAGCATCTTACTAGGAAAAAGGCCCGTGCGTTGCAACAGGAGAAAAAATATCACAGCTCTTAATTTACAAAAAATTGTCTATAATCAGAGAATTTTTGTAGCTATGGCCCAAAGAAAGATGGTCTTAACCTATAAAAGCGTAATTTAAGATTCTACATGTGTTCTATTTCAACACGACTTGCATGTAGATTTAATCCGTACAAAGAAATGAGCAAGTGATCATGCATTTATTCATTTCATGTTCGGAATGTGGTGTTGTTACGGGTGAGTAAGGAAAAACGACAAAAACAAACAGTCTTGTGATGCACATAGTCCAATAGGCCGACCCCAGTTCAGGCGGCGGAGGAGGATGTGGCACTGCGGCTTGTCTTGATCTGGCCAGAACACGCCCCCTACGGGGAGGAGCGACTCAAAAAAGGTTGTGGTGTCCGTCGTCCAACAGGCCGATGGTGGCGCGCCGGTAGGCTACTGGTTCGTTTGCTGATGTTGGCACCGCACCTACCGAGAAAAATGTAGGGGGAAGGAAAGAGGATCATACAGCCACCGGGGATGGTAAACGCCGCGACAGGCTGTTGGTCAGAGGCGAGGAAGCGTTGGTGTGGCGATTAACTTTGCAGCCTAGATAGTATATTTTAAATTGTCAACAGCTAAAATAACATCATATTTAGATTCTACATATTTTTCTAATCAAATTCCATATATAACAAGTTAAATTTGGAGTTACAGTTTAGAAGATATGGGTATTTTAAAAAACATTTGATATGTACTGCGGGTTTAATGTTAGAAACATTAAGGAATTTTCTATAAAATAGTAAAACGGACTAAGAATACCTATTTCTTTATTAGTAGGTATAGAATAGAAGTGTTATGATCAGCACTACTAGTTGAATAGCTTCTACCCACTTAGTAACGTAATCAACAACAACTAAAATATGTGTATACACATTAGAGGAAGGAAACAGTCCCATATAATCAAAGCCCCAGCATCAAATGGTTCAATAACAAGTGAATAATTCATAGGTATTTCTTGACATCTACTAATATTACCAATTCTTTGACATTCATCACAAGACAAGACAAATTTACGGGCATCTTTGAAGAGAGTAGGCCAATAAAAACCGGATTGCAATACCTTATGTGCAGTTCTATCTCAGAGTGACACTTGCGTAGGATCTGTTCCTGTTTATGCTCAGGTACACAACGTCTAATAACACCATCTACTCCTTCTTTATAAAGGTGTGGGTCATCCCATAAGTAATGTCTTAAATCATAGAAAAACTTTTTCTTTTGCTGGTATGTGAAACTAGGTGGTATAAATTTAGCAACAATGTAATTAGCATAATCAGCATACCAAGGAGCAGTACGAGAAGCATTTATGACAGCTAATTGTTCGTCAGGGAAGCTATCATCAATAGGTAGTCGGTCATCAAGAACATTCTCTAACCTAGACAAGTTGTCTGCAACGGGGTTCTCAGCTCCCTTTCCATCAATAATATGCAAATCAAATTCTTGTAGCAAGAGAACCCATCTAATAAGTCTAGGTTAGCATCTTTCTTTTCCATAAGATATTTAATGGCAGCATGATCAGTGTGAATAGTTACTTTGGAATCAACAATATAAGGTCTGAACTTATCACAAGCAAATACAACTGCTAAAAATTCTTTTTCAGTAGTAGCATAATTTCTTTGGGCACTGTCTAGAGTTTTACTAGCATATTGGATAACATTTAATTTCTTATCGACTCTTTGCCCTAGAACAGCACCTACAGCATAATCGCTAGCATCACACATAATTTCAAAAGGCAGATTCCAATCAGGTGGCTGAACGATAGGTGCAGAAATCAAAGATCTCTTAAGTATTTCAAATGCTTCTACACAATCATCATAAAAGACAAAAGGTATATCTTTTTGTAATAGATTAGTCAGAGGCAGAGAAATTTTTGAGAAGTCCTTAATGAACCTCCTATAAAACCCGGCATGGCCAAGGAAACTTCTTATACCTTTGATGTCCTTGGGACACGGCATCTTCTCAATAGCATCAACCTTAGCTCTATCAACTTCAATACCTCTTTCAGAAATTTTATGCCCCAAGACAATGCCTTCATTAACCATAAAGTGACACTTTTCTCAATTCAAGACAAGATTAGTTTCTTCACATCTCTGCAAAACTCGATCGAGGTTGCTCAAGCAATCATCAAAAGAGGATCCATAAACGGAGAAGTCATCCATGAAAACCTCACAAATCTTTTCACAAAAGTCAGAAAATATAGCCATCATGCATCTTTGAAAGGTAGCAGGTGCATTACATAAACCAAAAGGCATACGTCTATAAGCAAAAGTACCGAAAGGGCAAGTAAAAGTGGTCTTTTCTTGATCATCCGCTGACACAGGCTTTTGAGAGAAACCAGAATAACCATCTAGAAAGCAAAAATGTGTATGTTTGGATAATATTTCTAGCATTTGATCAATAAAAGTTAAAGGGTAATGATCCTTTTTAGTGGCTTTATTTAATTTGCAGAAATCAATTACCATCCTATAACCTGTAATAATTCTTTGCGGGGTCAATTCATCTTTACCATTAGGAATGACAGTAATACCTCCCTTCTTAGGGACACAATGGACAGGACTTACCCACTGACTATCAGCAACGGGATAAATTATACCTGCCTCAAGAAGCTTTAATATTTCCTTTCTTACCACTTCTTTCATCTTAGGATTTAGCCGTCGTTGGTGATCAATAACAGGTTTGGCGTCCTTCTCCAAATTTATTTTGTGTTGTCATAAGGTGGGACTAATGCCCTTTAGATCATCAATAGTATATCCAATAGCAGCACAGTGCTTCTTCAGAGTTTTCAATAATTTCTCTTCCTCCTTTCTCTGAAAGGTTAGAACTAATAATAACAGGATATATCTTCTTGTCATCAAGATAAGCATATTTAAGAGTATCAGGCAATGGTTTAAGCTCAAACACGGGATCACCCTTGGGTGGAGGAGGATCCCCTAGGATTTCAACAGGCAAGTTGTGTTTCAGAATGGGTCCCTGTTTAAAGAATACTTCATCTATTTCCCTTCTTTCATTCATAAACATATAATTTTCATGGTCAAGCTAATATTGTTCTAAAGGATCATTAGGAGGCACGGCAATAGAAGCAAGACCAATAATTTCATCTTTACTAGGCAATTCCTCGTCACGGGGTTGTCTACGAAATTTAGCAAAGTTAAACTCATGAGACATATCACCCAGACCAATAGTAACAATATCCTTTTCGCAGTTTATCCTAGCATTAACAATGTTCAAGAAGGGTCTACCGAATATAATGGGACAAAAGCTATCTTGTGGGGAACCAAGAACAAGAAAATCAGCAGGATATTTGGTCTTTCCACAAAAGACTTCAACATCTCTAACAATCCAATCGGTGATATAGTATCTCTATTGGCAAGCTTAATTGTAACATCAATATCTTCTATCTCAGCGGGTGCAATATCATGCATAATTTCTTCGTATAAAGAATGAGGTATTGCACTAGCACTAGCACCCACATCGCATAAGCCATGATAACAATGATCTCCTATTTTAACAGAAATAACAGACATGCCTACAACAGGTCTATGTTTATTTTTAGAATCGGGTCTAGCAATTCTAGCAGCTTCATCACAGAAGTAGATAACATGCCCATCAATATTATCAGCCAAGAGATCTTTAACCATAGCAATATTAGGTTCAACTTTAATTTGCTCAGGGGGTTTGTGTGTCCTAATATTACTTTTGTTGACAACAGTTGAAGCTTTAGCATGATCCTTTATTCTAACAGGGAAAGGTGGTTTCTCAACATAAGCAGTAGGAACGATAGGATCATTATAAGTGATAGTCTTTTCTTCAACTTTAATAGGTTCAACAACTTTTACTTCTATGGGAGGATGATATTTAAACCACTTTTCCTTAGGGAGATCAACATGAGTAGCAAATGATTCACAGAATGAAGCTACTATCTCAGAGTCAAGTCCATATTTAGTGCTAAACTTACGGAAAACATCGGTATCCATAAATGATTTAACACAATCAAACTTAGGCGTTATACCTGACTCCTTACCTTCGTCTAGATCCCAATCTTCAGAGTTGCGTTTAATTCTTTCCAATAAATCCCATCTGAATTCAGTAGTCTTGATCATAAAAGAGCCAGTACAAGGAGTATCGAGCATGGAGCGATTGTCGTCAGAAAGCCGAGCATAAAATTTTTGAATAATCATTTCTCTTGAGAGCTCATGATTGGGGCATAAATATAACATTGAATTAAGCCTCCCCCAAGCTTGAGCGATGCTTTCTTCTTCGAGAGGCCAAAAATTATATATATAATTGCGATCACGATGAACAAGATGCATAGGATAAAACTTCTGATGAAATTCCAATTTCAATCGTTTGTAGTTCCATGATCCCATATCATCACATAGCCTATACCATGTCAATGCCTCTCCCTTCAAAGATAAAGGGAAGACCTTCTTCTTGATAACATCATCGGGCATACCTGCAAGCTTAAATAATCCACAAACTTCATCCACATAGATTAGGTGTAAATCGGGATGCAATGTTCCATCTCCTATAAAGGGATTAGCTAGCAGTTTCTCTATCATACCCGAAGGAATTTCAAAGTAAACATTTTCAATAGGTTCAGTAGGTTGAGGAGCAACTCTTTGCTCTACTGGACGGGGTGAAGATACCCCGAACAAGCCCCTCAAAGGATTACTTTCCATAGTAACAAGTGACAATAAATTTCAGCACACTATATAAATTTTTCCTTACCAAGTTCCACTTACCAAAGGCGATTCACTCCCCGGCAACGGCGCCAGAAAAGAGTCTTGATAACCCACAAGTGTAGGGGATCTATCGTAGTCCTTTCGATAACTAAGATTGTCGAACCCAACGAGGAGCAGAAGGAAATGATAAGCAGTTTTCAGTAAGGTATTCTCTGCAAGCACTGAAATTATCGGTAACAAATAGTTTTGTGATAAGGTAATTGGTAACGAGTGAGGGAGTCCTAGATTAGGGGCTCCTCGGACAGCCGGACTATATACTTTGGCCGGACTGTTGGACTATGAAGATACAAGATTGAAGACTTCGTCCCGTGTCTGGGTGGGACTCTCCTTTGCGTGGAAGGCAAGCTTGGCAATTCGGATATGTAGATCTCCTCCCTTGTAACCGACTCTGTGTAACCCTAGCCCCCTCCGGTGTCTATATAAACCGGAGGGTTTAGTCCGTAGGACAAAAAACAATCATAATCATAGGCTAGCTTCTAGGGTTTAGCCTCTACGATCTCGTGGTAGATCAACTCTTGTAATACTCATATCATCAAGATCAATCAAGCAGGAAGTAGGGTATTACCTCCATCGAGAGGGTCCGAACCTGGGTAAACATTGAGTCCCCCGCCTCCTGTTACCATCCGCCTTAGACGCACAGTTCGGGACCCCCTACCCGAGATCTGCCGGTTTTGACACCGAACTTGGTGCTTTCATTGAGAGTTCCACTGTGCTGTCATGATAAAGGCGTGATGGCTCCTTCGATCAGCGACAATGATGCAATCCAGGGCGAGGTTTTTCTCCCCGGACAGATCTTTGTATTCGGCGGCTTCGTACTGTGGGCCAACTCGCTTGGCCATCTAGAGCAGATCGAGGGCTACGGCCCTGCCGTCAGGTCAGGTTTGGAAACTTAAACTATACCGCCGACATCCGCGGAGACTTGATCTTCGACGGATTCGAGCCCATGTCAGGTGCGCCGCACAGTCATGACTAGCACGACTTAACTCTGCCGTCGGACAGTGTTCGGGAGATCACACCTGCAACTACTCTGGCCCTCAATCCGGAACAAATTGCGCCATCTGAGGACGGGTGGATAGACCCCGCCACGGAGGCCGCATACTCAATGGCGGTAGAGCCGAATACTGACTTCACCTCTTACGAGACCCGTGTTGCCGAACCGTTGGATTCGTCCCCGGCCATGGGATCCGAGCCGCCTGCGTCCGTGCATATCGAATCCGATTGGGCACCGATCATGGAGTTTACCTCCGCGGATATCTTTCAGCACTCGCCCTTTGGCGACGTGCTAAACTCGTTGAGGTCACTCTCCCTGTCAGGAGACCCTTGGCCGAACTATGTCCGGCTAGAATGGGATGCGGACGATGAAGAAATTCGCTCCCCACCCACCACCCACTTAGTAGCCACTGTCGACGATTTAACCGACATGCTCGACTTCGGCTCCGAAGACATCGACGGTATGGACGACGACGCAGGAGACGAACAGGAACCACCGCCCATAGGGCGCTGGACTGCCACCTCATCATATGATATATACATGGTGGACACCCCCAAAGAAGGCGATGGCAATAAGACAGCGGAGGATAATCCCTCCAAGAAGCAATTCGAGCACCGACGTTTCAGCGGCGCCGCTCTAAGTCCCGCCATAGCAAAAATAGCGATACCGGGACAGGAGACAATAACGCTCCGAATAGTGCCGAAGATGACAACAATCCCCTCCAGCTAGATCCCGAGCCGGAGGATGGGCAAGCTAGCCCTAAAGAACAGGCGACAGACGGAGAACTAGAGGATGACAATTACATGCCTCTCTCCGAAGACGAGGTGAGCCTCGGCGACGAAGAATTTATCTTGCCTGAGGATCCCGTCGAGCAGGAGCGCTTCAAGCGCCGGCTTATAGCCACAACAAACAGTCTGAAGAAAAAGCAACAACAGCTTCGAGCTGATCAAGATCTGCTAGCAGATAGATGGACTGAAGTCCTGGCGGCCGACGAATACGAACTCGAGCGCCCAACCAACAGTGACCCAAAGCGCAGGTTGCTACCCCAACTCGAGGGGGAAGCATTGAAACCTACATCACCAGCGTATGATGCGGCGGATCGGCCACCTCGTCGCCGAGACAGAGAGGCATATCAGCCCGAAGTCCAGCCCGCACCCCGTCGCCATTCAAACAAAAATACTAAGGCCCGGGGGAACACGCGGGACCTGCGAGACGTATTGGAAAACAAAGCAAAACATGCAAGATCGATCTACGGATCACGGGGGCGCGCCCCAACACGGGACGATGACCGTCACGCCGGATATACTAAAAACAAATCCGGCCGGGCCGAATATAGCAGACATGACACGTATGAACTGCGTCGTGATATAGCCCGGCACACAGGCGCCGCACACCCCCTATGCTTCACTAATGAAGTAATGGATCACGAATTCCCAGAGGGCTTTAAACCCGTAAACATTGAATCATATGATGGTACAACAGATCCCGCGGTATGGATCGAGGATTTCCTCCTACACATCCACATGGCTCACGGTGATGATCTACATGCCATCAAGTACCTCCCACTAAAACTCAAAGGACCAGCTCGGCATTGGCTAAATAGCTTGCCAGCAGACTCCTTTGGCAGTTGGGAGGATTTGGAAGATGCATTCCTTGACAACTTCCAGGGCACTTATGTGCGACCACCGGATGCTGATGACTTGAGCCATATAACTCAGCAGCCAGGCGAATCGGCCAGGAAATTCTGGACCAGGTTCCTAACTAAGAAAAACCAAATTGTCGACTGTCCGGATGCCGAGGCCTTAGCGGCATTTAAACATAACATCCGGGACGAGTGGCTCGCCCGACACCTCGGCCAAGAGAAGCCAAAGTCCATGGCAGACCTCACGACACTCATGACCCGCTTTTGGGCGGGCGAGGACAGCTGGCTGGCTCGCAGCAACAACACATCAAGGAATCCTGGCACTTCAGATGCCAAAGACAGTAATGGCAGGCCACGTCGTAACAGACACAAGCGCCGCAACAATGGCGATAACGCCAAAGACACGACAGTCAATGCCGGATTCAGTGGCTATAAATCCGGTCAGCGGAAAAAGCTGTTCAAAAGAAGTACTCCGGGCCCGTCCAGTTTGGACCGCATACTCGATCGCTCGTGTCAAATTCACGGCATCCCCGATAAGCCAGCCAATCACACCAACAGAGAATGCTGGGTGTTCAAGCAGGCAGGCAAGTTAAATGCCGAAAACAAGGACAAGGGGCTGCATAGCGACGACGAGGAAGAGCCTCGACCACCGAACACAGGAGGACAGAAGAGGTTCCCTTCACAAGTGAAAACGGTGAACATGATATACGCAACCCACATTCCCAAGAGGGAACGGAAGCGTGCACTAAGGGACGTCTATGCGATGGAGCCAGTCGCCCCAAAGTTCAACCCATGGTCTTCTTGTCCGATCACTTTTGATCGTAGGGACCACCCCACTAGTATCCGTCATGGCGGTTCTGCCGCATTGGTCCTTGATCCCATCATTGACGGATTTCACCTCACTCGAGTCGTTATGGACGGCGGCGGCAGCCTGAACCTGCTTTATCAGGGTACAGTGCGCAAAATGGTTATAGACCCTTCAAGGATCAAACCCACTAAAACCACCTTTAAAGGTGTCATCCCAGGTGTAGAGGCCCATTGCACGGGCTCAATCACACTGGAAGTGGTCTTCGGATCTCCGGACAACTTCCGAAGCGAGGAGCTAATCTTCGATATCGTCGCATTCCGCAGTGGCTATCACGCACTGCTCGGACGAACCGCATTTGCCAGATTCAATGCGGTGCCGCATTATGCATACCTCAAGCTCAAGATGCCAGGATCTCGGGGGGTTATAACAGTCAATGGAAACACAGAACGCTCGCTCCGCACGGAGGAGCACACTGCGGCCCTCGCAGCAGAAGCACAAAGCAGCCTTTCAAGGCAAACCGCCAGTTCAGCGATAAAGCCCCCGGACATCTTCAAGCGAGTACGGAGTAACCTGCAACAGGATCGCCTGGCACGTTCAGAGCTCGCCTAGCAATTCGGCCTCCGTCCTAGTCCCAGTCAAGCGATGAAATCTGTGCCGCGTGTACATAATTACGCATTAAAAATACCATGGGCACAGGCGGAGGCACGGCCAGGACACGTCCCACAATGCGGCTCAACCGCCCCAGGGGCTGTACACCTTTATAATTTTCTCTCTTTCAGGACCTTACTCTCTGGAAGCCCTTTTCGGCAGTCTGATTGCTGGACGCATTACGGGAAGGAAATACCCAAGGAGGCAAGAAGCTAAGACGTACAAGGAAATCCCCAGGTGGTCTCTGATAATGATCGAAATACCTGTTTTAAATACCCATACGCAGCTTGCCCTCGGATAGGACATGTCAAATAGTCCTATTTTTTGCTTATTGCACTACTTGTATCCATACGCTTCAACGTATTATTTAATAACAATGCATAGCGTTAGTTTATTAGTGCATTACACTTTTTTTCCTTCTCTGCTTATTTACGACAAATTACACCCGTACATTCTGGTACGGCCAGTACGCCAGGGGCTTCAGTATACCCCATAAATACGGCGTGATAAGTTCGAACACTTTCGACAGTGCGGCACCCCGAACTTATAGCACTATATGCATCAGCTCCGAATCATGTCTTGGGTCAATAGTTGGGTTTGCCCGGCTCCCATGTTTTGGTACCTTACGTTCCGCAATATCGGCTAAGGTAGCGCTGGGAGAACTACTGCGATTGTGTCCCGGTTCTTCCAGACGAGCACCTCAGTAGAGAAAGTCAAAAACTGACTGTCATGATGAGGCGAGAGCTGGTCGCTGTTCGAGAGGTCTCAAGTCCTTAAAGACTTTTTCCGCTTCGGGCGAGGAGTCGGCCTTGCCCGACTTAGGCGTATATAGCGCCCCAAGTTCGGCCTTCCGAATACTAGGGGCTTCGCCAAAATTTAAAATTGTAGACTTCTATGGCTAAGTGAGAGTGATAAAGCCTTATAGTCCGATTGCCTGGTTCGTTGTGCTGAACACCTCCCTCGAAGGACCCAAAATTGGGATAAAGAGTGCTCAGATTTATCCCGAACACCTCAGTACTAGTTACATGGGGGCAGAAGCCGACGACTGGCCAACTCTCAGATTTTATAAACGGCCGCACAGAAGGTAATATTTTAAATTCACAAAGCATTGTATAGTGCAAATGCACTCGTTTCATATTACAGGATCACATGAGTACATCCATTCGAAAATTACATCCTTGGCGCATTCCTCCGCCACAAGGCGAGAACCCTTCAGGACACTGTCATAATACATTTCGGGGTGGCGATGCTCCTTGCCTTCCGGCGGCCCCTCCTTCACCAGCTTTTCGGCGTCCAGCTTCGCCCAGTGCACCTTCGCCCGGGCAAAAGCCCTGCGCGCACCCTCGATGCAGACGGACCGCTTTATGACTTCAAGTCGTGGGCAGGCATTCACAAGCCGCCTCACCAGACCGAAGTAGCTATCAGGCAGGGGCTCGCCAGGCCACATCCGAACTATAAGACCCTTCATGGCCTGTTCGGCTGCCTTGTGGAGCTCGACCAGTTGCTTCAGCTGGTCGCTCAAGGGCATTGGGTGTTCGGTCCCAGTATACTGAGACCAGAACAACTTATCCGTCGAGCTCCCCTCCTCAGCCTGGTAGAACTCCGCGGCATCCGACACACTGCGGGGAAGATCTGCGAACACTCCTGGAGAGCTCCTAACTCGGGTAAGTAAAAGGAAAGTCTCCTTCACATGCTTGCTTTGCATAATGAATGCCTTACCCGCTGCTATCTTCTTAACCGCCTCAATCTCCTGGAGGGCCTTTTGGGCTTCAGCCTTGGCGTTTTGTGCGCTCTCGAGTGCCTTTGCAAGCTCGGACTCTTGCGTCTTAGAGTCACGCTCCAAGGACTCGTGTTTTTTGGCGAGATCCTGGAGCTCTTGCTGCACCTCGCCTACCCGGGCTTCTTGCTTTTCTTGCTCGACGCGCTCCTCGGCCGCTTTGTCTTCGGCCTCGGATAGCGCCTTCTGCAGGGCCGCCACTTCGGTCGTGGCACCTGGCACAATTCATGACGTTCCTATTATTCCAAAACTAAATTTTTCTTTATAATATACAGACGGGGTATTACTTACCTTTGTTCTCTTCGAGCTGCCTCTTGGTAAGGCCGAGCTCTTCCTTGGACCGCTCAAGGTCCCGCTTCAGTGCGGCGACCTCCGCAGTACGCGCGGCAGCGGCCAGCAGTGAAGCCTGCATATGCACATAGACATATTATGATTAGACTCCTGCGATTCTGTTTTGATCCTCTATTCGGCCTTCCTTTGCGAACGCCAAACGGAGCATCAGGGGCTACTGTCTATGCCAGAATATTTTCTTATAATTTGATTACTTACCTCAAAGCCAGTTAGGAGGCTGGCACAGGCTTCAGTCAGTCCGCTCTTAGCGGACTGAACCTTCTTGACTACCGCACTCATGATAGTGCGGTGCTCTTCGTCAATGGAAGCGCCGCGAAGCGCTTCCAGCAAGTTGTCCGATGCCCCTGGAAGGGCAGAGGCCATCGGTACAGATGGCTTGCCCCCCTTAGCGAGGGGTTGCCTGACAGAATCCGGAACCACTGGAGGTTCCGGCGCCGTATTCGGCTTGGGGCTGGACTTGCTGCCCCCGGCGTTAGGGCCCAGGGGAGCCTTGCCCCTTGTGCGCCCAGCGCCTGGAATGTCGCCTTGGGGCGCCTCCGGAACGGTCTCCCCCTGGTTCAGTTCCCTTTGGGACAACACCTCGGCGTCGTCCGTAGGGCGGGGGAAGAAGGCGGTCGGGAGAGAATCACTGTTCATATCCGACGAGCCCAAAGAATCATCCAACGAAGATACGTTGATGTGGGCTCGGGATGGGTTGCATAATCATGCGCGGCGTGATAAGAAATAGTACTATAAAACATATCAAAAATTACTATGGTATCCAGATACTTACGACTTCGCCAGGGGCTTGTCCCTGGGCAGCCACTCCTCTTCGCTGAAGGCGGCGGTGGTGGAGTTGTCCGGAAGGAGGGTCCTTCCCTTCTTGGACCCTTCGGTCGCCCCAGATGGGGCAGCCTTCCTTTTCTTTTCTCCCCCGGCTGGGGGGAGAACTTTCCTCTTCCTCCTCCTCGTCTTCGTGGGAGGAGTGCGCCTCGGTGTTATCGGACGATGAGTTCGATATAACCTTGCACCGGAGACCCTTCCTGGTCCCCGTGGCCTTCTTCTTGGCCTTCTTCACCGGCACCTCATAAGGCGCCGGAACCAGCATCTCCGTTAGGAGAGCATCTGCTAGATCTTCGGGCAGGGGGGCTGGGCAATCGATCTGCTCCGCTGTCGCCACCCAGTCCTGTTAAATGGCATGGAGGCTTAGATCTCGCGCGTGGTTAAACTGGGGAGAATAAACATCTTATGAGATATAGAAGACTTACCAGATTGGCAGGGCGCTTCGAGCTGAGTCCGCGGTCCTCGGTAAGGGGAGGAGGTACCTCGGCGCCCTTGAACAGCACCTTCCAGACGTCCTTGTGCGTCGTGTCGAAGAGCCTTCGCAGCGTCTGGTGCTCGGCCGGGTCGAACTCCCACAAATTGAATGCCCGTCTTTGACACGGGAGGATCCGGAGGAAGAGCATGACTTGGACCACGTTGACGAGCTTGATTTTCTTGCTCATCATGTTCTTGACGCAGGTTTGGAGTCCGGTCAGTTCTACCGGGGAACCCCAAGATAGGCCCTTCTCTTTCCAGGAGGTGAGCCGTGTGGGGATTCCGGATCGAAACTCGGGGGCCGCCACCCAGTGGGTGTCGCGCGGCTCGGTGATGTAGAACCACCCCGATTGCCACCCCTTTATGGTCTCCACATAGGAGCCTTCGAGCCAGATGACGTTGGGCATTTTTCCCACCATGGCGCCTCTGCACTCCGCTTGCTAGCCGACCACCACCTTCGGTTTAACATTGAAGGTCTTTAGCCACAAGCCGAAGTGGGGCTTGATGCGGAGGAAGGCCTCGCACACGACGATAAACGCCGAGATGTTGAGGATGAAATTGGGGGCCAGATCGTGAAAATCCAGCCCGTAGTAGAACATGAGCTCGCGGACAAACGGGTGGAGGGGAAATCCCAGTCCACGGACGAAGTGGGTAAGAAAAACCACCCTCTCATGGGGTTCGGGAGTCGGGACGATCTGCCCCTCATCTGGCAGCCGGTGTGCGATATCCGCGGCCAGATATCCGGCTCCCCGTAGCTTTTTGATGTCCTCCTCCGTGACGGAGGAGACCATCCACTTGCCTCCCGCTCCGGACATACTTGGGGTGGATTGAGGAGAAAATGCGAACTTGGGCGCTGGAGCTCGAGTGCGCAAGAATGGATGAGCAAGGGGGAAGAGGGCGTGGGTAAAAAAGGTGAATCCTTGTCCCTTTATAAAGGCGGAAACTATGCGCCTCCCCACCCGCCTGGTAAACTCGCTTATTCCCCAAGCGTCGTAATTGATGGCGCAGTTGGGTTACCCACACCCGTATTGATGAGAATCCCGTGATAAGGGGACACGATCTCTGCTTCGACAAGACGTGCCAAGAAAACCGCCTCGCTATATGTGTTGTAGCTGGTTGAGAAAAACGGTTCGAATAATGACCGGGCCGTGGTGTGATGTCACGCTGCAGAATGTGTCAGCAGATTAGACTTGTGGAAATATTATTCTCTCTACGATGGTATGTGGAATTTGTTTTGCAGAGCCGGACACTATCCTTGTGTTCAAAATCTTCTATGGAGTATTCGGAGGAAGAACCCGCCTTGCAATGCCGAAGACAATCTGCGCGCCGGACTCATTGTCATTGAAGCCTGGTTCAGGCGCTACTGAGGGAGTCCTGGATTAGGGGGTCCTCAGACAGCCGGACTATATCCCTTAGCCGGACTGTTGGACTATGAAGATACAAGATTGAAGACTTCGTCCCGTGTCCGGGTGGGACTCTCCTTGGCGTGGAAGGCAAGCTTGGCAATACGGATATGTAGATCTCCTCCCTTTTAACCGACTCTGTGTAACCCTAGCCCCCTCCGGTGTCTATATAAACCGGAAGGCTTAGTCCGTAGGACAACAACAATCATACCATAGGCTAGCTTCTAGGGTTTAGCCTCTACGATCTCGTGGTAGATCAACTCTTGTAATACTCATATCATCAAGATCAATCAAGCAGGAAGTAGGGTATTACCTCCATCGAGAGGGCCCGAACCTAGGTAAACATCATGTCCCCCGCCTCCTGTTACCATCCGCCTTAGACGCACAGTTCGGGACCCCCTACCCGAGATCCCCCGGTTTTGACACCGACAACGAGCAACAAGTAACAAAAGTAAATAAGGTGCAGCAAGGTGGCCCAATCCTTTTTGTAGCAAAGGACAAGCCTGGACAATTTCTTATATAGAGGAAAACGCTCCCGACGGCACATGGGAATTATCGTCAAGCTAGTTTTCATCACGCTCATATGATTCGCGTTCGGTACTTTGATAATTTGATATGTGGGTGGACCGGTGCTTGGGTGCTGCCCTTACTTGGACAAGCATCCCACTTATGATTAACTCCTATTGCAAGCATCCGCAACTACAAAAGAAGTATTAAGGTAAACCTAACCATAGCATGAAACATATGGATCCAAATCAGCCCCTTACGAAGCAACGCATAAACTAGGGTTTAAGCTTCCGTCACTCTAGCAACCCATCATCTACTTATTACTTCCCAATGCCTTCCCCTAGGCCCAAACAATGGTGAAGTGTCATGTAGTCGACGTTCACAAGACACCACTAGAGGAGAGACAACATACATCTCATCAAAATATCGAACGAATACCAAATTCACATGACTACTAATAGCAAGACTTCTCCCATTTCCCCAGGAAGAAACGTAACTACTCACAAATCATATTCATGTTCATAATCAGAGGGCTATTAATATGCATTAAGGATCTCAACATATTGTTGGAAATATGCCCTAGAGGCAATAATAAAATGGTTATTATTGTATTTCCTTGTTCATGATAATTGTCTATTGTTCATGCTATAATTGTATTAACTGGAAACCGTAATACATGTGTGAATGCATAGACCACAAGATGTCCCTAGTAAGCCTCTAGTTGACTAGCTCGTTGATCAATAGATGGTTATGGTTTCCTGACCATGGACATTGGATGTCATTGATAACGGGATCACATCATTAGGAGAATGATGTGATGGACAAGAACCAATCCTAAGCATAGCACAAGATTGTGTAGTTCGTTTGCTAAGAGCTTTTCTAATGTCAAGTGTCGTTTCCTTGGACCATGAGATTGTGCAACTCCCGGATACCGTAGGAATGCTTTGGGTGTACCAAATGTCACAACGTAACTGGGTGGCTATAAAGGTGCATTACAGGTATCTCCAAAAGTGTCTGTTGGGTTGGCACGAATCGAGACTAGGATTTGTCACTCCGTATGACGGAGAGGTATCTCTGGGCCCACTCGGTAATGCATCATCATAATGAGCTCAATGTGACTAAGTAGTTAGTCACGGGATCATGCATTACGGAACGAGTGAAGTGACTTGCCGGTAACGAGATTGAACGAGGTATTGGGATACCGACGATCGAATCTCGGGCAAGTAACATACCGATTGACAAAGGGAATTGTCTACGGGATTGATTGAATCCCCGACATTGTTGTTCATCCGATGAGATCATCATGGAACATGTGGGAGCCAATATGGGTATCCAGATCCCGCTATTGGTTATTGGCCGGAGAGATGTCTCGGTCATGTCAGCATGGTTCCCGAACCCGTAGGGTCTACACACTTAAGGTTCGGTGATGCTAGAGTTGTTATGGGAAATAGTATGTGGTTACCAAAGGTTGTTCGGAGTCCCGGATAGGATCCCGGACGTCGCGAGGAGTTCCGGAATGGTCCGGAGGTAAAGATTTATATATGGGAAGTCATCATAAGGTCACCGGAAGTATTCGGGGGTATGCCGGTATTGTACCGGGGCCACCGAAGGGGTTTCGGGGGTCCACCGGGAGGGTCCACCTGCCCCAGTGGGCCTTATGGGCTGTAGGTGGAAGGGAACCAGCCCCTAAGTGGGCTGGGCGCCAAACCCCCCTAGGGCCCATGCGCCTAGGGTTGGGGGAAACCCTGGAGGGGGCGCCCCCCTTGACTTGGGGGGCAAGCCACCCTCCCTGGCCGCCGCCCCTCCCACCAGATGGGATCTAAGGGGCTGGCCCCCTCTCCCTTGCCCCTATATATAGTGGAGGGGTGGGAGGGCAGCTCCACCCTCTGGCCTGGCGCAGCCCTCTCCTCCTCCAACTCCTCCTCCTCCTCTGTAGTGCTTAGCGAAGCTCTGCCGGAGAACCACGAGCTCCATTGCCACCACGCCATCGTCCTGCTGGAGTTCTCCCTCAACTTCTCCTCTCCCCTTGCTGGATCAAGAAGGAGGAGACGTCCCCGGGCTGTACGTGTGTTGAACGCGGAGGCACCGTCCGTTCGGCGCTAGATTGGATCTTCCGCAATTTGAATCGCTGCGAGTAGGACTCCATCAACCGCGTTCTTGTAACGCTTCTGCTTAGCGATCTTCAAGGGTATGAATATGTACTCCCTCTCTCTCGTTGCTAGCATCTCCTAGATTGATCTTGGTGACACGTAGGAAAATTTTGAATTATTGCTACGTTCCCCAACAGTGGCATCATGAGCTAGGTCTATGCGTAGATTCTATGCACGAGTAGAACACAAAGTAGTTGTGGGCGATGATTTGTCCAATTTGCTTGCCGTTACTAGTCTTATCTTGATTCGGCGGCATTGTGGGATGAAGCGGCCCGGACCGACCTTACACGTACTCTTACGTGAGACAGGTTCCACCGACTGACATGCACTTGATGCATAAGGTGGCTAGCGGGTGTCTGTCTCTCCCACTTTAGTCGGATCGGATTCGATGAAGAGGGTCCTTATGAAGGGTAAATAGCAATTGGCATATCACCGTTGTGGTTTTGCGTAGGTAAGAAACGTTCTTGCTAGAAACCCATAGCAGCCACGTAAAACATGCAACAACAATTAGAGGACATCTAACTTGTTTTTGCAGGGTTTGCTATGTGATGTGATATGGCCAAAAGGATGTGATGAATTATATATATGTGATGTATGAGATTGATCATGTTCTTGTAATAGGAATCACGACTTGCATGTCGATGAGTATGACAACCGGCAGGAGCCATAGGAGTTGTCTTAATTTATTGTATGACCTGCGTGTCAATGAAAAACGCCATGTAATTACTTTACTTTATTGCTAACCGTTAGCCATAGTACTAGAAGTAATAGTTGGCGAGACAACTTCATGAAGACACGATGATGGAGATCATGATGATGGAGATCATGGTGTCATGCCGGTGACGAAGGTGATCATGCCGCGCCTCGAAGATGGAGATCAAAAGGCGCAAGATGATATTGGCCATATCATGTCACTTTATGATTTGCATGTGATGTTTGTCATGTTTACATCTTATTTGCTTAGAACGACGGTAGCATAAATAAGATGATCCCTCACTAAAATTTCAAGAGCCGTGTTCCCCCTAACTGTGCACCGTTGCGAAGGTTCGTTGTTTCGAAGCACCACGTGATGATCGGGTGTGATAAATTCTAACGTTCGCATACAACGGGTGTAAGCCAGATTTACACATGCGAAACACTTAGGTTGACTTGACGAGCCTAGCATGTACAGACATGGCCACGGAACACAAGAGACCGAAAGGTCGAACATGAGTCGTATAGTAGATACGATCAACATGCAGATGTTCACCGATGATGACTAGTCCGTCTCACGTGATGATCGGACACGGCCTAGTTGACTCGGATCATGTATCACTTAGATGACTAGAGGGATGTCTATCTGAGTGGGAGTTCATTAAATAATTTGATTAGATGAACTTAATTATCATGAACATAGTCAAAAGGTCTTTGCAAATTATGTCGTAGCTTACGCTTTAGTTCTACTAAGATATGTTCCTAGAGAAAATTTAGTTGAAAGTTGATAGTAGCAATTATGCGGACTGGGTCCGTAAACTGAGGATTGTCCTCATTGCTACACAGAAAGCTTATGTCCTTAATGCACCGCTCGGTGTTCTGAACCTCGAGTGTCGTTTGTGGATGTTGCGAACATCTGACGTACACGTTTTGATGACTACGTGATAGTTCAGTGCGTAATGTTGAACGGTTTAGAATTGAGGCACCGAAGACATTTTGAAACGTCGCGGAACATATGAGATGTTCCAAGAGCTGAAATTGGGATTTTAGGCTCGTGCCCACGTCAAGAGGTATGAGACCTCTGACAAGTTTCTTAAGCCTGCAAACTAAGGGAGAAAAGCTCAACCGTTGAGCATGTGCTCAGATTGTCTGAGTACTACAATCGCTTGAATCGAGTGGGAGTTAATCTTCCAGATGAGATAGTGATGGTTCTCCATAGTCACTGCCACCAAGCTATTAGAGCTTCGTGATGAACTATGACATATCAGGGATAGACATGATGATCCTTGAGCAACTCGCGATGTTTGACACCGCGAAAGTAGAAAACAAGTAGGAGCATCAATTGTTGATGGTTAGTAAAACCACTAGTTTCAAGAAGGGCAAGGGCAAGAAGGGATACTTCATGAAACGGCAAATCAGTTGCTGCTCCAGCGAAGAAACCCAAAGTTGAACCCAAACCCGAGACTAAGTGCTTCTGTAATGAGGGGAACGGTCACTGAAGCTGAACTACCCTAGATACTTGGTAGATGAGAAGGTAGGCAAGGTCGACAGAAGTATATTGGATATACATTATATTAATGTGTACTTTACTAGTACTCCTAGTAACACCAGGGTATTAGATACCGGTTCGGTTGCTAAGTGTTGGTAACTCGAAATAAAAGGCTACGGAATAAACGGAGACTAGCTAAAGGTGAGATGACGATATGTGTTGGAAGTGTTTCCAAGGTTGATGTGATCAAGCATCGCATGCTCCCTCTACCATCGAGATTGGTGTTAAACCTAAATAATTGTTATTTGGAGTTTGCGTTGAGCATAGACATGATTGGATTATGTTTATCGCAATACGGTTATTCATTTAAGGAGAATAATGGTTACTCTGTCTATTTGAATAATACCTTCAATGGTCTTGCACCTAAAATGAATGGTTTATTGAATCTCGATCGTAATGATACACATGTTCATGCCAAAAAGATATAAGATAGTAATGATAGTACCACATACATGTGGCACTGCCACTTGAGTCATATTGGTATAAAACGCATGAAGAAGCTCCATGTTGACGGATCTTTGGACTCACTCGTTTTTTGAAAAGATTGAGACATGCGAACCATGTCTATTGGTAGATATGCATGAAGAAACTCCATACAGATGGATCGTTTGGACTCACTTGATTTTGAATCACTTGAGACATGCAAATCATAACACATGGGCAAGATAACTGAAAGGCCTCGTTTTCAGTAAGATGAATCAAGAGAGCAACTTGTTGGAAGTAATACATTTGATGTGTGTTAGGGAACGTAGTAATTTCAAAAAAAATCCTACGCACACGCAAGATCATGGTGATGCATAGCAACGAGAGCGGAGAGTGTTGTCCACGTACCCTCGTAGACCGAAAGCGGAAGCGTTAACACAACGCGGTTGATGTAGTCGTACGTCTTCACGATCCGACCGATCAAGTACCGAACGCACGGCACCTCCGAGTTCAGCACACGTTCAGCTCGATGACGTCCCTCGAACTCCGATCCAGCCGAGTGTTGAGGGAGAGTTTCGTCAGCACGACGGCGTGGTGACGATGATGATGTTCTACCGACGCAGGGCTTCGCCTAAGCACCGCAACGATATTATCGAGGTGTAATATGGTGGAGGGGGGCACCGCACACGGCTAAAAGATCATTGATCAATTGTGTGTCTATGGGGTGCCCCCTACCCCCGTATATAAAGGAGCAAGGGGGAGGCCGCCGGCCAAGGAGGAGGGCACGCCAAAAGGGGGGAGTCCTACTCCCAACGGGAGTAGGACTCCTCCTTTCCTTGTTGGAGTAGGAAAAGGGAAGGGAGAAGGAGAAAGAAGGAAGGGGGCGCCCCCCTCCCTAGTCCAATTCGGACTAGTCCATTGGGAGGGGTGCGGCCACCCTTTGGGGCCTTTCTCTCCTTTCCCGTATGGCCCATTAAGGCCCAATACGAATTCCCGTAACTCTCCGGTACTCCGAAAAATACCCGAATCACTCGGAACCTTTCCGATGTCCGAATATAGTCGTCCAATATATCGATCTTTACGTCTCGACCATTTCGAGACTCCTCGTCAAGTCCCTGATCTCATCCGGGACTCCGAACTCCTTCGGTACATCAAAACATATAAACTCATAATATAACTGTCATCGTAACGTTAAGCGTGCGGACCCTACGGGTTCGAGAACTATGTAGACATGACCGAGACACCTCTCCGGTCAATAACCAATAGCGGAACCTGGATGCTCATATTGGCTCCCACATATTCTACGAAGATCTTTATCGGTCAGACCGCATAACAACATACGTTGTTCCCTTTGTCATCGGTATGTTACTTGCCCGAGATTCGATCGTCGGTATCTCGATACCTAGTTCAATCTCGTTACCGGCAAGTCTCTTTACTCGTTCCGTAATACATCATCCCGCAACTAACTCATTAGTTACAATGCTTGCAAGGCTTATAGTGATGTGCATTACTGAGTGGGCCCAGAGATACCTCTCCGACAATCGGAGTGACAAATCCTAATCTCGAAATACGCCAACCCAACAAGTACCTTTGGAGACACCTGTAGAGCACCTTTATAATCACCCAGTTACGTTGTGACGTTTGGTAGCACACAAAGTGTTCCTCCGGTAAACGGGAGTTGCATAATCTCATAGTCATAGGAACATGTATAAGTCATGAAGAAAGCAATAGCAACATACTAAACGATCGAGTGCTAAGCTAACGGAATGGGTCAAGTCAATCACATCATTCTCCTAATGATGTGATCCCGTTAATCAAATGACAACTCATGTCTATGGCTAGGAAACATAACCATCTTTGATCAACGAGCTAGTCAAGTAGAGGCATACTAGTGACACTCTGTTTGTCTATGTATTCACACATGTATTATGTTTCCGGTTAATACAATTCTAGCATGAATAATAAACATTTATCATGATATAAGGAAATAAATAATAACTTTATTATTGCCTCTAGGGCATATTTCCTTCAGTCTCCCACTTGCACTAGAGTCAATAATCTAGTTCACATCGCCATGTGATTTAACATCAATAGTTCACATCACCATGTGATTAACACCCATAGTTCACATCGTCATGTGACCAACACCCAAAGGGTTTACTAGAGTCAGTAATCTAGTTCACATCGCTATGTGATTAACACCCAAAGAGTACTAAGGTGTGATCATGTTTTGCTTGTGAGATAATTTTAGTCAACGGGTCTGTCACATTCAGATCCGTAAGTATTTTGCAAATTTCTATGTCTACAATGCTCTGCACGGAGCTACTCTAGCTAATTGCTCCCACTTTCAATATGTATCTAGACCGAGACTTAGAGTCATCTAGATTAGTGTCAAAACTTGCATCGACGTAACCCTTTACGACGAACCTTTTGTCACTTCCATAATCGAGAAACATATCCTTATTCCACTAAGGATAATTTTGACCGCTGTCCAGTGATCTACTCCTAGATCACTATTGTACTCCCTTGCCAAAATCAGTGTAGGGTATACAATAGATCTGGTACACAGCATGGCATACTTTATAGAACCTATGGCCAAGGCATAGGGAATGACTTTCATTCTCTTTCTATCTTCTGCCGTGGTCGGGCTTTGAGTCTTACTCAATTTCACACCTTGTAACACAGGCAAGAACTCTTTCTTTGACTGTTCTATTTTGAACTACTTCAAAATCTTGTTAAGGTATGTACTCATTGAAAAAACTTATCAAGCGTCTTGATCTATCTCTATAGATCTTGATGCTCAATATGTAAGCAGCTTCACCGAGGTCTTTCTTTGAAAAACTCCTTTCAAACACTCCTTTATGCTTTGCAGAATAATTCTACATTATTTCCGATCAACAATATGTCATTCACATATACTTATCAGAAATGCTGTAGTGCTCCCACTCACTTTCTTGTAAATACAGGCTTCACCGCAAGTCTGTATAAAACTATATCCTTTGATCAACTTATCAAAGCGTATATTCCAACTCCGAGATGCTTGCACCAGTCCATAGATGGATCGCTGGAGCTTGCATATTTTGTTAGCACTTTTAGGATTGACAAAACCTCCTGGTTGCATCATATACAACTCTTCTTTAATAAATCCATTAAGGAATGCAGTTTTGTTTATCCATTTGCCATATTTCATAAAATGCGGCAATTGCTAACATGATTCAGACAGACTTAAGCATAGATACGAGTGAGAAACTCTCATCGTAGTCAACACCTTGAACTTGTCGAAAACCTTTTTGCGACAATTCTAGCTTTGTAGACAGTAACACTACTATCACTGTCTGTCTTCCTCTTGAAGATCCATTTAATCTCAATGGCTCGCCGATCATTGGGCAAGTCAATCAAAGTCCATACTTTGTTCTCATATATGGATCTCATCTCAGATTTCATGGCCTCAAGCCATTTCGCGGAATCTGGGCTCATCATCGCTTCCTCATAGTTCGTAGGTTCGTCATGGTCAAATAACATGACCTCCAGAACAGGATTACCGTACCACTCTGGTGTGGATCTCACTCTGGTTTACCTACGAGGTTTGGTAGTAACTTGATCTGAAGTTACATGATCATCATCATTAACTTCCTCACTAATTGGTGTAGGAGTCACAGGAACAGATTTCTGTGATGAACTACTTTCCAATAAGGGAGCAGGTACAGTTACCTCATCAAGTTCTACTTTCCTCCCACTCACTTCTTTCGAGAGAAACTCCTTCTCTAGAAAGGATCCATTCTTAGCAACGAATGTCTTGCCTTCGGATCTGTGATAGAAGGTGTACCCAACTGTCTCCTTTGGGTATCCTATGAAGACACATTTCTCCGATTTGGGTTTGAGCTTATCAGGATGAAACCTTTTCACATAAGCATCGCAACCCCAAACTTTAAGAAACGACAACTTTGGTTTCTTGCCAAACCACAGTTCATAAGATGTCGTCTCAACGGATTTAGATGGTACCCTATTTAACGTGAATGCAGCTGTCTCTAATGCATAACCCCAAAACGATAGTGGTAGATCGGTAAGAGACATCATATATCGCACCATATCTAATAAAGTACGGTTACGATGTTCGGACACACCATTACACTGTGGTGTTCCAGGTGGCGTGAGTAGTGAAACTATTTCACATTGTTTTAACTGAAGGCCAAACTCGTAACTCAAATACTCTTCTCCACGATCAGATCGTAGAAACTTTATTTTCTTGTTACGATGATTTTCCGCTTCACTCTGAAATTATATGAACTTTTCAAATGTTTCAGACTTCTGTTTCATTAAGTAGATATACCCATATCTGCTCAAATCATCTGTGAAGGTCAGAAAATAATGATACCTGCTACGAGCCTCAATATTCATCGGACCACATACATCTGTATGTATGATTTCCAACAAATCTGTTGCTCTCTCCATAGTTCCGGAGAACGGCGTTTTAGTCATCTTGCCCATGAGGCACGGTTCGCAAGCATCAAGTGATTCATAATCAAGTGATTCCAAAATCCCATCAGTATGGAGTTTCTTCATGCGCTTTACACCAATATGACCTAAACGGCAGTGCCACAAATAAGTTGCACTATCATTATTAACTTTGCATCTTTTGGCTTCATTATTATGAATATGTGTATCACTACGATCGAGATCCAACAAACCATTTTATTGGGTGTATGACCATAGAAGGTTTTATTCATGTAAACAGAACAACAATTATTCTCTAATTTAAATGAATAACCGTATTGCAACAAACATGATCAAATCATATTCATGCTCAACGCAAACACCAAATAACACTTATTTAGTTTCAACACTAATCCCGAAAGTATAGGGAGTGTGCGATGATGATCATATCAATCTTGGAACTACTTCCAACACACATCGTCACCTCGCCTTTTACTAGTCTCTGTTTATTCTGCAACTCCCGTTTCGAGTTACTACTCTTAGCAACTGAACCAGTATCAAATACCGAGGGGTTGCTATAAACACTAGTAAAGTACACATCAATAACATGTATATCCAATATACCTTTGTTCACTTTGCCATCCTTCTTATCCACCAAATAGTTGGGGTAGTTCCGCTTCCAGTGACCAGTCCCTTTGCAGTAGAAGCACTTAGTCTCAGGCTTAGGACCAGACTTAGGCTTCTTCACTTGAGCAGCAACTTGCTTGCCGTTCTTCTTGAAGTTCCCCTTCTTCCCTTTGCCCTTTTCTTGAAACTAGTGGTCTCGTCAACCATCAACACTTGATGTTTTTCTTGATTTCTACCTTCGTCGATTTCAGCATCACGAAGAGCTCGGGAATTACTTTCGTCATCCCTTGCATACTATAGTTCATCACGAAGTTCTACTAACTTGGTGATGGTGACTAGAGAATTCTGTCAATCACTATTTTATCTGGAAGATTAACTCCCACTTGATTCAAGCGATTGTAGTACCCAGACAATCTGAGCACATGCTCACTGCTTGAGCTATTCTCCTCCATCTTTTAGCTATAGAACTTGTTGGAGACTTCATATCTCTCAACTCGGGTATTTGCTTGAAATATTAACTTCAACTCCTGGAACATCTCATATGGTCCATGACGTTCAAAACGTCTTTGAAGTCCCGATTCTAAGCCGTTAAGCATGGTGCACTAAACTATCAAGTAGTCATCATATTGAGCTAGCCAAACGTTCATAACGTCTGCATCTGCTCCTGCAATAGGTCTGTCACCTAGCGGTGCATCAAGGACATAATTCTTCTGTGCAGCAATGAGGATAATCCTCAGATCACGGATCCAATCCGCATTTTTGCTACTAACATCTTTCAACATAATTTTTCTCTAGGAACATATCAAAAATAAACACAGGGAAGCAACAACGCGAGCTATTGATCTACAACATAATTTGCAAAATACTATCAGGACTAAGTTCATGATAAATTTAAGCTCAATTAATCATATTACTTAAGAACTCCCACTTAGATAGACATCCCTCTAATCCTCTAAGTGATCACGTGATCCATATCAACTACACCATAACCAATCATCACGTGAAATGGAGTAGCTTTCAATGGTGAACATCACTATGTTGATCATATCTACTATATGATTCACGCTCGACCTTTCGGTCTCCGTGTTCTGAGGCCATATCTGCATATGCTAGGCTCGTCAAGTTTAACCTGAGTATTCCGCGTGTGCAACTGTTTTGCACCCGTTGTATTTGAACGTAGAGCCTATCACACCCGATCATCACGTGGTGTCTCAGCATGAAGAACTTTCGCAACGGTGCATACTCAGGGAGAACACTTTTATCTTGAAATTTTTGTGAGAGATCATCTTATAATGCTACCGTCAATCAAAGCAAGATAAGATGCATAAAAGATAAACATCACATGCAATCAATATAAGTGATATGATATGGCCATCATCATCTTGTGCTTGTGATCTCCATCTCCGAAGCACCGTCATGATCACCATCGTCACCGGCGCGACACCTTGATCTCCATCGTAGTATCGTTGTCGTCTCGCCAACTATTGCTTTTATGACTATCGCTACCGCTTAGTGATAAAGTAAAACAATTACATGGCGATTGCATTGCATACAATAAAGCGACAACCATATGGCTCCTGCCAGTTGCCGATAACTCGGTTACAAAACATGATCATCTCATACAATAAAATATAGCATCATGTCTTGACCATATCACATCACAACATGCCCTACAAAAACAAGTTAGACGTCCTCTACTTTGTTGTCGCAAGTTTTACGTGGCTGCTACGGGCTTAGCAAGAACCGTTCTTACCTACGCATCAAAACCACAACGATAGTTTGTCAAGTTGGTGCTGTTTTAACCTTCGCAAGGACCGGGCGTAGCCACACTCAGTTCAACTAAAGTGAGAGAGACACACACCCGCCAGTCACCTTTAAGAACCGAGTGCTCGCAACGGTGAAACCAGTCTCGCGTAAGCGTACGCGTAATGTTGGTCCGGGCCGCTTCATCTCACAATACCGCCGAACCAAAGTATGACATGCTGGTAAGCAGTATGACTTATATCGCCCACAACTCACTTGTGTTCTACTCGTGCATAACATCAACGCATAAAACCAGGCTCGGATGCCACTGTTGGGGAACGTAGTAATTTCAAAAAAATCCTACGCACACGCAAGATCATGGTGATGCATAGCAACGAGAGCGGAGAGTGTTGTCCACGTACCCTCGTAGACCGAAAGCGGAAGCGTTAACACAACGCAGTTGATGTAGTCGTACGTCTTCACGATCCGACCGATCAAGTACCGAACGCACGGCACCTCCGAGTTCAGCACACGTTCAGCTCGATGACGTCCCTCGAACTCCGATCCAGCCGAGTGTCGAGGGAGAGTTTCGTCAGCACGGCGGCGTGGTGACGATGATGATGTTCTACCGACGCAGGGCTTCGCCTAAGCACCGCTACGATATTATCGAGGTGTAATATGGTGGAGGGGGCACCGCACACGGCTAAAAGATCGTTGATCAATTGTGTGTCTAGAGGTGCCCCCTGCCCCCGTATATAAAGGAGCAAGGGGGAGGCCGCCGGCCAAGGAGGAGAGGCGTGCCAGGAGGGGAGTCCTACTCCCACCGGGAGTAGGACTCCTCCTTTCCTTGTTGGAGTAGGAAAAGGGAAGGGAGAAGGAG